>NC_056435.1:72643201-72805701 GCF_018296145.1 Oncorhynchus tshawytscha
CCTGAGAGTCAGCTGCAGGATATGACCTGTTGACATCTTGATTTTTAAATGGATGCTTCTATTTCTCCGTTTCAGTAACTGATACCCTGGGTGGAAGGAGTGGAGAGGAAGGAAGGAAGATATATAAATCACATCAAAGTTTATTGGTCACGTACACTGGTTAGCAGGTGTTATAGCAGGTGCAGATAAATGCTTGTGCTGCTCCAACAGTACCGTAGAATGCAAATCAGTCAATTTAAATAATAACATTTTATTGACTTACAATTCATTATAAGGAAAATCATGCAATTTAAATAAAGTAATTAGGCCCTAATCTATGGATTTCACATGACTGGGAATACATATATGAATCTGTTGGTCACAGATACCTTTAACAAAAAGGTAGGGGCGTTGATCAGAACACCAGTCGGTATCTGGTGTGACCACCGTTTGCCTCATGCAGCGTGACACATCTCCTTCACATAGAGTTGATCAGGCTGTTGATTGTGGCCTGTGGAATGTTGTCCCACTCCTCTTCAATGGCTGTGCGAAGTTACTGGATATTGGCGGGAACTGGAACACGCTGTCGTACACGTCGATCCAGAGCATCCCAAACATGCTCAGTGAGTTTCATGTCTGGTGAGTATGCAGGCCATGGAAGAACTGGGACATGTTCAGCTTCCAGAAATTGAATCTCTGCGCATTCAAGTTGCCATTGATAAAATGCAATTGTGTTCGTTGTCCGTAGCTTACATTTTCAGCTTCCAGGAATTGTGTCCAGATCCTTGCTAAGGAGCGTGTAGTATTATTCTGAAACATGAGCTGATGGTGGAGGATGAATGAATGAATGAATGAATGGATGAATGAATGAATGAATGAATGGATGGATGAATTAATTAATGAATTAATGAATGAATTAATGAATGAATGCACGACAATGGGGGCCTCAGGATCTCGTCACAGTGTCCCTGTGTATTCAAATTGCCATTGTGTTCCTTGTCCGTAGCTTATGCCTGCCTATACCACAACCCCACCGCCACCATAAGGCACTCTGTTTACAACATTGACATCAGCAAACCGCTCACCCACATGACACCATACACGTGGTCTGTGGTTGTGAGGCCGGTTGGACGTACTGCCAAATTCTATAAAATGACATTGGAGGTGGCTTATGGAAATTAAATGAACATTTAATTATCTGGCAACAGCTCTGGTGGACATTCCTGTTGTCAGCCTGCCAATTGCACAATCCCTCAAAACTTGAGACGTCTGTGGCATTGTGTTGTGTGACAAAACTGCACATTTTAGAGTGGCCTTTTATTGTCCCCCAGCACAAGGTGCACCTGTGTAATTATTTTTAATCCGTTTATTGATATGCCTGGCAGGTGGCTGGATTATCTTGGCAAAGGGAGAAATGCTCACTAACATGGAGCATAAACAAATTTGAGACAAATAAGCTTTTATTTCAGCTCATGAAACATGGGACCAACACTTTACGTGTTGCGTTTATATTTTTTTGTTCAGTGTATAATATCTATAATACTAATAATAATAATATCTATATATGGCACTACCGTGTAAATGTGCTCCTTCAGATCAACCCAGGCCTAATGGTTAAAGAGACAAGGGCAGCAACCAGAGATACGATGCTGAAAAACATTGCTGAGGAGGGAGCCAACAACCGGAGCACAAACACACAATTTTAGACTGTAAGTTATGAGATCCAATCTCCGTAGAGGATTAGTAAAGCTCAACCAGTTTATAGAGCTGATCAATTACACTGAATGTCTGACTGTCTGAGTGACTGACTGACTGACTGACTGGCTGACTGTCTGAGTGAATGAATGTCTGACTGACTGACTGTCTGACTGACTGACTGACTGGCTGACTGGCTGACTGTCTGAGTGAATGAATGTCTGACTGACTGACTGTCTGACTGACTGACTGTCTGACTGTCTGAGTGAATGTCTGACTGACTGACTGGCTGACTGTCTGACTGGCTGTCTGACTGACTGGCTGTCTGACTGACTGACTGGCTGACTGGCTGACTGGCTGAGTGAATGTCTGACTGTCTGACTGGCTGTCTGACTGACTGACTGGCTGTCTGACTGACTGACTGACTGAATGTCTGACTGACTGACTGACTGACTGACTGACTGACTGACTGACTGTCTGACTGTCTGTCTGACTGACTGAATGTATGACTGACTGACTGTCTGAGTGAATGTCTGACTGGCTGTCTGACTGACTGACTGAATGTCTGACTGTCTGACTGACTGACTGACTGGCTGACTGTCTGAGTGAATGTCTGACTGACTGACTGGCTGACTGTCTGAGTGAATGTCTGACTGACTGACTGACTGACTGACTGACTGAGTGACTGACTGACTGTCTGACTGACTGACTGTCTGACTGACTGAGTGACTGACTGACTGACTGATAAATTAGAAATGATACTCACAAGAGGAATTAGCTACTGAACTCTAAATATATCCTATTCACCATAGAAATGAAACAGGGACATTCTGTGACAGTACATATAATTAGATTATGTTCCCAAAAAGAACATTGATGATTATGTTCGAATCAGAACTACTAAATAAACACATGTTGATAACGAAGTACTTCATTCATATTGAAATGTATTGATTCATTACGATAGGGATGCTAATTGTTATTACGAATATATTTAGAGCGATATCAAATCAAATCAAATCAATTTATAAAAGCCCTTCGTACATCAGCTGATATCTCAAAGTGCTGTACAGAAACCCAGCCTAAAACCCCAAACAGCAAGCAATGCAGGTGTAGAAGCACGGTGGCTAGGAAAAACTCCCTAGAAAGGCCAGAACCTTTGGAAGAAACCTAGAGAGGAACCAGCCTATGAGGGGTGGCCAGTCCTCTTCTGGCTGTGCCGGGTGGAGATTATAACTGAACACGGCCAAGATGTTCAAATGTTCATAGATGACCAACAGGAGATTAGAACAGAATATGGCCAAGATGTTCAAATGTTCATAGATGACCAGCAAGGTCAAATAATAATATATTTGTTTTATTGATACCTTGTGCCTTATTTCACATTTGTTGTGTTTACAGCCTAAATTCAAAATGGATCTATCTTTTTTCTCTCACACATCTACACACAATACTTCATAATGACAAAGTGAAAACATGTTCTTATACAAAACTATTCAAAATTAAAAACAGAAATATCTCATTTATATAGGTATTCATACCCCAGATTCAATACTTTGTAGATGCACCTTTGGCAACGATTACAGCTGTGAGTCTTTCTGGGTAAATCTAAGAGCTGTGAGTCTTTCTGGGTAAATCTAAGAGCTGTGAGTCTTTCTGGGTAAATCTAAGAGCTGTGAGTCTTTCTGGGTAAATCTAAGAGCTGTGAGTCTTTCTGGATAAGTCTCTAAGAGCTGTGAGTCTTTCTGGGTAAGGCTCTAAGAGCTGTGAGTCTTTCTGGGTAAGTCTCTAAGAGCTGTGAGTCTTTCTGGGTAAGGTTCTAAGAGCTGTGAGTCTTTCTGGGTAAGTCTCTAAGAGCTGTGAGTCTTTCTGGGTAAGTCTCTAAGAGCTGTGAGTCTTTCTGGGTAAGTCTCTAAGAGCTGTGAGTCTTTCTGGGTAAGTCTCTAAGAGCTGTGAGTCTTTCTGGGTAAGTCTAAGAGCTGTGAGTCTTTCTGGGTAAGTCTCTAAGAGCTGTGAGTCTTTCTGGGTAAGTCTCTAAGAGCTGTGAGTCTTTCTGGGTAAGTCTAAGAGCTGTGAGTCTTTCTGGGTAAGTCTAAGAGCTGTGAGTCTTTCTGGGTAAGTCTCTAAGAGCTGTGAGTCTTTCTGGGTAAATCTTTAATAGCTTTGCACACCTGGATTGTGAAACATTTGCCCATTATTCATTTTAACATTCTGTCAAATTGGTTGTTGATCATTGCTAGACAACCATTTACAGGTCCTGCAAGTCAAGAAACTGTAACATGGCAAATCAGGAAAATTAACTTAGCTTCTTGGTAAGCAACTAGGGTAGATTCGGCCTTGTGTTTTGGTTATTGTCCTCCCGAAAGGTGAATTTATCTCCCAGTGTCTGGTGGAAAGCAGACTGAACCAGGTTTTTTTCTAGGATTTTCAATGTTTGTCACGTATACTCCCTCTCTGGCCTCGAGGTCGTCAAGGCAGCTGATTATCCCACACACCTGTCACCATCGTCGAGCACACCAGCGCCTCATGACACTCACCTGGACTCCATCACCTCCTTGATTATCTTCCCTATGTCTGTCACTCCTCTTGGTTCTTTCCTCAGGTGTTATTGACTCTGTTTTCATGTCGGTGCGCTGTTTGTGTTTCGTGTTTATTGTTTTTTGTTTTGTTTATTTATTAAAACACTCCCTCCCTGAACTTGCTTCTTGACTCTCAGCTCAACTCGTTACAATGTGCTTAGCTCCATTCTATTTTTTTTCATCCTGATAAACTCCCCAGTCCTTAAAGATTACAAGCATACCCATAACATGATGCAGCCACCACTATGCTTGAAAATATGGAGAGTGGTACTCAGTTGCCCAAAACATAACATATTGTTTGCAGTATTACTTTAGTGCCTCAGTGCAAACAGAATGCAGGTTTGGGACTATTCACAAAAATGGGGGGGGCGCTATGTACAACAAGAGCTGTAATTTCTAAACGGTTCACCTGATATGGATGAAAATACCTTCAAATTAAGCTGACAGTGGAGGGTCATGTGACCAACGGGCGTTATAGTCACTAGAGCTCTGCAAACCCAATACCTCTTTTTCATATTTTCTTAAATTATTTAGATAATGAACTCCTAAAATTTTTACCCAAAACTGACTAACAACGACTAACAGAGAGACAGGAAACACAGGGATAAATACACTGGTACAGAGAGACAGGAAACACAGGGATAAATACACTGGTACAGAGAGACAGGAAACACAGGGATAAATACACTGGTACAGAGAGACAGGAAACACAGGGATAAATACACTGGTACAGAGAGACAGGAAACACAGGGATAAATACACTGGTACAGAGAGACAGGAAACACAGGGATAAATACACTGAGACAGAGAGACAGGATACACAGGGATAAATACACTGGCACAGAGAGACAGGAAACACAGGGATAAATGCACTGGTACAGAGAGACAGGAAACACAGGGATAAATACACTGGTACAGAGAGACAGGAAACACAGGGATAAATACACTGGTACAGAGAGACAGGAAACACAGGGATAAATACACTGGTACAGAGAGACAGGAGACACAGGGATAAATACACTGGTACAGAGAGACAAGAAACACAGGGATAAATACACTGGTACAGAGAGACAGGAAACACAGGGATAAATACACTGGTACAGAGAGACAGGAAACACAGGGATAAATACACTGGTACAGAGAGACAGGAAGCACAGGGATATATACAATGGGGAAAACAAGCGACACCTGGAGGGGGTGGAGACAATAATGAGGACAGGTGAAAATGATCAGGGTGTGACACAAACACTGAGGTTCTCTCTCTTTGCTGGGTCTCAGCACGTGTCGGTGTTGGATTACTGAACACAACATGGGGACTGGAGGAGACGTCTGCCAGACAATATGCACAGCATGACTCACTCTGTATGTTCCTCTCTCTCCCTCCCCTCTGTCTCTCTCTCTCTTTCTATTTCTCTCTCTCCCCCTCCCCTCTGTCTCTCTCTCTCTTTCTATTTCTCTCTCTTATCTATTTATACCTCTCCATCTATTTCTCTCTCTATTTCCCTCTAATTCTCATTTAGGGATTTGGTATTTTTTGCAGCCAGTTTTTCAAAGGAAAATCAGCTCACCATCTGGTGTTGCGGTTAGGTCACGAGGCCTGCTCTGCTCTGGTCTGTCAGTTCTTAGCTCACATTCAACTACATTCATAGATTTACTCTGCATTCTACATTCATGGAAAGGATTAAGGAATCTCTCTCCAAAGAGCTTGGAGGTTTATGTATTCTAGAACAGTCTAGATAGAATATTCTAGTTTATGTATTCTAGAACAGTCTAGATGGAACATTGTAGTTGATGTATTCTAGAACAAGAATATTTTACAATCCCACTGTATGACATGCTGAATCCATGCAGTAGTCCAAGAGGAGAGCAACACCACAACAGGACCACATGTATACTGACCACTATCATTTCAGTCTGACCCTGGGTACAATTTAATTCCATTTAACCCCCGAAGACATGCTACTTTACACCTCTACCTGTAAATAATGAATGAAGTTCAGGTAATGGAGATCAATTTGTTTAATGGTAATGAGCATATAATTATTTTCACAATGTGTTGTTATAAAACAGGATCCTGGATGCTGACTGGTTGGTAGCAGGAAGTTATTCGTGATCATTCCCGCAAAATGCAAAGATGCCATAATTCCATTTCAAGTATCAATGCACATCCCTGCACAGCCAGGCATTCATAAACATCATCCACTGTCCCACAACCCAGCCAGGCATTCAAAAACATCATCCACTGTCCCGCAGCCCAGCCAGGCATTCAAAAACATCATCCACTGTCCCGCAGCCCAGCCAGGCATTCAAAAACATCATCCACTGTCCCGCAGCACAGCCAGGCATTCATAAACATCATCCACTGTCCCGCAGCACAGCCAGGCATTCATAAACATCATCCACTGTCCCGCAGCCCAGCCAGGCATTCATAAACATCATCCACTGTCCCGCAGCCCAGCCAGGCATTCATAAACATCATCCACTGTCCCGCAGCCCAGCCAAGCATTCATAAACATCATCCACTGTCCCGCAGCCCAGCCAGGCATTCATAATAAACATCATCCACTGTCCCGCAGCCCAGCCAGGCATTCATAAACATCATCCACTGTCCCGCAGCCCAGCCAGGCATTCATAAACATCATCCAATGTCCGCAACCCAGCCAGGCCTTCATAAACATCATCCACTGTCCCGCAGCCCAGCCAGGCATTCATAAACATCATCCACTGTCCCGCAGCCCAGCCAGGCATTCATAAACATCATCCACTGTCCCGCAGCCCAGCCAGGCATTCATAAACATCATCCACTGTCCCACAACCCAGCCAGGCATTCATAAACATCATCCGCTGTCCCGCAGCCCAGCCAGGCATTCATAAACATCATCTACTGTCCCGCAGCCCAGCCAGGCATTCATAAACATCATCCACTGTCCCGCAGCCCAGCCAGGCATTCATAAACATCATCCACTGTCCCGCAGCCCAGCCAGGCATTCATAAACATCATCCACTGTCTCGCAGCCCAGCCAGGCATTCATAAACATCATCCACTGTCCCGCAGCCCAGCCAGGCATTCATAAACATCATCCACTGTCCCGCAGCCCAGCCAGGCATTCATAAACATCATCCACTGTCCCGCAGCCCAGCCAAGCATTCATAAACATCATCCACTGTCCCGCAGCCCAGCCAGGCATTCACAAACATCATCCACTGTCCTGCAGCCCAGCCAGGCATTTAAACTTCATCTACATCTAGAAATAGTTTCCACATGCTTCTTGCCTAGCATTTGGTACAGTAGGGGTTTAACACAAGCCTCGCTGTCTGCCTAGCTGACCTCGGATACAATGTTTCACTTTCGGCGAGAGTGGGGAAAGTTGAGCCGTTTTTTTCCTTTCAGCATCACTCCGTCAAGGGAAATATAATATTCTTTCTAACAAACTTAGAGTATCTACATACACCACATCACCAACAGTATGTGGACACCCCTTCAAATGAGTGGATTCTATTTCAGCCACACCCATGGCTGACAAGTGTATAAAATCGAGCACACAGCCATGCAATCTCCATAGACAAACATTGGCAGTAGAATGGCCCGTACTGAAGAGCTCACTGACTACCAATGTGGCACCGTCATAGGATGCCACCTTTCCAGCAAGTTAGTTTGTCAAATTTCTGCCCTGCTAGAGCTTCCCCAGGTCAACTGTAAGTGCTGTTATTGTGAAGTGGAAACGTCTAGGAGCAACAACGTCTTGGCTGTGAAGTGGTAGGCCACACAAGCTCACAGATTGGGACTGCAGAGTGCTGAAGCGCATAAAAAACGCTTGTCCTTGGTTGCAACACTCATTACCGGGTTCCAAACTGCCTCTGGAAGCAACAGCAGCACAAGAACTGTCCATCAGGAACTTCATGAAATGGGTTTCCATGGCCGAGCAGCCGCCGCACACAAGCCTAAGATCACCATGCGCAATGCCAAGCGTCGGATGGAGTGGTGTAAAGCTCGCCGCCATTGGACTCTGGAGCAGTGAAAACACGTTCTCTGGAGTGACGAATCATGCTTCACCATCTGGCAGTCCGACAGACTAATCTGGGTTTGGCGAATGTATAGTGTTAACTGTAAAGTTTGGTGGAGGAGGAATAACGGTCTGGGGGCTGTTTTTCATGGTTCGGGCTAGGCCCCTTAGTTCCAGTGAAGGGAAATCTTAATGCTACGGCATACAGTGACACTCTAGACCATTCTGTGCTTCCAACTTTATGGCAACCCCCATCGAACACCTTTGGCATGAATTGGAACGCAGACTGCGAGCCAGGCCTAATCGCCCAAAATCAATGCCCAACCTCACTAAAGCTCTTGTGGTTAAATGGAGGCAAGTCCCCGCGGCAATGTTCCTACATCTAGTGGAAAGCCTTCCCAGAAGAGTGAAGGCTGTTATAGCAGCAATGTTCCAACATCTAGTGGAAAGTCTTCCCAGAAGAGTGGAGGCTGTTATAGCAGCAATGTTCCAACATCTAGTGGAAAGCCTTCCCAGAAGAGTGGAGGCTGTTATAGCAGCAAAGGAGGGGGTGCAATTTCATATTAATGCCCATGGTTTTGGAATGATGTGTTTAATGAGAAGTTTCCACATACTTTTGGTTATATAGTGTATATTTCAGGATGTTGTGTATTCCTGGAAGTTATCAGAATTCATGTAAACAATACAGTTTTGAAAACATAGCTTGTTCTCCCCCCCAAAAAAAAACTTACCCAGAGTATGGGGAAATGGTGAGTTGAGGAGCCTACAAATAAATGTATGTACTGAATTAATTATTACAGCTACCTTCTTTAATGTCTATCTGTCTTTCCCAAACACAATTCAACAGAATCACAATCACTTTTTTTGTCTTTTCATAATGTTTTAACACCTAATGAACACTTTGTTCTTTTTTCAGCCAGACCCTATTGTTACCTCATATCCCAGCTTGCATTGCGCCTGGAAAAAGAAACACTTCCATTTTCTCAACTTGCCATTGGCTCAACCATTGGCTCAACCATTGGCTCAACCATTGGCTCAACCATTGGCTCAACCATTGGCTCAACCATTAGCTCAACCATTGGCTCAACCATTAGCTCAACCATTGGCTCAATCATTGGCTCAACCATTAGCTCAACCATTGGCTCAACCATTGGCTCAACCATTAGCTCAGAGAGAGAGAGAGAGAGAGAGACACGAGAGAGAGAGAGAGACACGAGAGAGAGAGAGAGAGAGAGACACGAGAGAGAGAGAGAGACACGAGAGAGAGAGAGAGAGAGAGAGACGAGAGAGAGAGAGAGACGAGAGAGAGCCCACAGTTTATATCTCACCACAGTGTAATCTCACCACAGTGTAATCTCACCACAGTTTATATCTCACCACAGTGTAATCTCACCACGGTTTATATCTCATACGGTGTAATCTCACCACGGTTTATATCTCACCACAGTGTTTTCTCACCACAGTTTATATCTCACCACAGTGTAATCTCACCACAGTTTATATCTCATCACAGTGTAATCTCACCACAGTTTTATCTCACCACGGTGTTATCTCACTACAGTGTTTTCTCACCACAGCAGGTCAGGAACACATAAGAGAAAGAACAATTCATCTTAGACCCTTTACAACATCTGACCTGTTGACCAATGGCATGACCACTGTGAAGTGAACCTCCAATCAAATATCAGACCTACAGGATGAAAAGACAACTGAACCTCTCCGACCCAGAGGTGTGACAAGAGGGGGTTGGTGAGATAATGCAGAAAAGGCTGAATTCCTAAAACAGCACAAAGGAAATGATTGCATACAGTGTAAAGAGTCACTTCATCACCAACTACTACGCTAGCTTGCTATCCTATTGACTCGCTAACCATTTACTAGTCGATGCCTACCGGTATGTAATTAATATTATTAAATAATTATTTATTGAAGTTCTTGTCTGTCTCTCGTGGTCATTAAACCTCTGCTTGCTAGCTAGCTAGCTACATTCTAATGATTTGTTTTAGCATAGCAACGTGGAATGAAACGAATGAAGGACAGGGTTAAAACATCCCGAAAGAATGAACGACCAGCCTGTTTGGTTAGCAAATTCTGAACCTCCGAACTCACAACTGGACTATATCATCTGTTGGAAGGATAAAATAAATCAAATGTACTCATTAAAATAATGTTTTTAAAGGGGAAACCGTGTGGTTTTGTCTCTTTTTTCTCTCTTGTTGTTGTATATGTTGGCAACCGTTTTGTAAAAGCAATAAGGCCTTCACAAACCCTGGAATTGTCGTGTGTTATCTCCTCCTCAGCTCTGTTTTCCTTGGCTTCACCTCGGGTCTTAAAACAACCTTTTAGTCGGGAGTTATCACACGATAATCCCCAGATGCTCATGCCTTATTGCTGAAATAAATCATTCAACAGGTTAGGTAGGGTTAAATGGGCTTGAGTCCCAAATGGCACCTTATTCCCTATACAGTGCACTACTGTCGACCAGAGCCCTATTCCCTATACAGTGCACTACTGTCGACCAGGGCCCTATTCCCTATACAGTGCACTACTGTCGACCAGGGCCCTATTCCCTATACAGTGCACTACTGTCGACCAGGGCCCTATTCCCTATACAGTGCACTACTGTCGACCAGGGCCCTATTCCCTATACAGTGCACTACTGTCGACCAGGGCCCTATTCCCTATACAGTGCACTACTGTCGACCAGGGCCCTATTCCCTATACAGTGCACTACTGTCGACCAGGGCCCTATTCCCTATACAGTGCACTACTGGACCAGGGCCCTATTCCCTATACAGTGCACTACTGTCGACCAGGGCCCTATTCCCTATACAGTGCACTCGACCAGAGCCCTATTCCCTATACAGTGCACTACTGTCGACCAGGCCCTATTCCCTATACAGTGCACTACTGACCAGAGCCCTATTTCCTATACAGTGCACTACAGGGCCCTATTCCCTATACAGTGCACTATCGACCAGAGCCCTATTCCCTATACAGTGCACTACTGTCGACCAGGGCCCTATTCCCCAGGGCCCTATTCCCTATACAGTGCACTACTGTCGACCAGGGCCCTATTCCCTATACAGTGCACTACTGTCGACCAGGGCCCTATTCCCTATACAGTGCACTACTGTCGACCAGGGCCCTATTCCCTATACAGTGCACTACTGTCGACCAGGGCCCTATTCCCTATACAGTGCACTACTGTCGACCAGGGCCCTATTCCCTATACAGTGCACTACTACTGTCGACCAGGGCCCTATTCCCTATACAGTGCACTACTGTCGACCAGAGCCCTATTCCCTATACAGTGCACTACTGTCGACCAGAGCCCTATTCCCTATACAGTGCACTACTGTTGACCAGAGCCCTACTACAGTGCACTACTATAGACCAGGGCCCTATTCCCTATACAGGGCCCTATTCCCTATACAGTGCACTACTGTCGACCAGGGCCCTATTCCCTATACAGTGCACTACTGTCGACCAGGGCCCTATTCCCTAGAGACCAGAGCCCTATTCCCTATACAGTGCACTACTGTCGACCAGAGCCCTATTCCCTATACAGTGCACTACTGTTGACCAGAGCCCTATTTCCTATACAGTGCACTACTATAGACCAGGGCCCTATTCCCTATACAGTGCACTACTTTAGACCAGAGCCCTATTCCCTATACAGTGCACTACTTTAGACCAGAGCCCTATTCCCTATATAGTGCACTACTTTAGACCAGGGCCCTATTCCCTATATAGTGCACTACTTTAGACCAGAGCCCTATTCCCTATACAGTGCACTACTATAGACCAGAGCCCATAGGGAATAGGGTACCGTTTAGGATGCAACTAAGGTTAATATGGCACTGAGGACCTCTGTACACTTCTCATCACAGGGACATTATTCTAGTATCCTGCTATCCAGATCTGTTGCCTTGCCAACTCACACTTGACAGTGGACCCCTATGAGATGGGCAAGACAGCGTAAATAGATCTGGATACCAGACACGCCCACAGTGTCTGGACGGGCGGTGTACCATACAGGGGTGTGACTGTCTGTTTTCCCTGTGGAGAAGGCGGGAGCCAAGGTACACAAGGGCTGAAGGGGTTGATGGAGGGGCAGGGCCGAGGGGCTGAAAGGGTGTTATGGAGGAGTTGGCCTGGGGCAAGGGGCTGAAGAGGGTGATGGAGGGGCGAGGAGGGGCTGGGGCGAGGGGCTGAAAGGGGGTGATGGAGGGGCGAGGAGGGTCTGGGGCGAGGGGCTGAAAGGGGTTATGGAGGAGTTGGCCTGGGGCGAGGGGCTGAAGAGGGTGATGGAGGGGCGAGGAGGGGCTGGGGCGAGGGGCTGAAAGGGGTGATGGAGGGGCGAGGAGGGTCTGGGGCGAGGGGCTGAAAGGGGGTGATGGAGGGGCGAGGAGGGTCTGGGGCGAGGGGCTGAAAGGGGGTTATGGAGGAGTTGGCCTGGGGCGAGGGACTGAAGAGGGTGAGGGAGGGGCGAGGCGGAGTTGGCCTGGGGCGAGGAGCTGAAGAGGGTGAGGGCAGGGTGAGGAGGAGTTGGCCTGGGGCGAGGGGCTGAAGAGGGTGAGGGAGGGGCGAGGAGGGTCTGGGGTGAGCTAGGTAATGAGAATGGGTAATGGAATTCTACTAATGGATCCTAATCCGTCCCTGAAGAGTGGGCCGGGAGACCCCCCAGAGGTGTTCAGCACAGAGAGTGTCAGACCGTTAACGTTGGAGCCTGTCTGATAGCATAATGGGAAAGCTGGGACCCTAGGGATAAGGTCTGGTACTGCAGTCTGCAGACTGGTACTCTGGTAATGACTATAGATTCATTCATATCCAGTAACTTATTCGATTTTATTGATTTAAGGCTGTTGTTAAAGCAGTGTCAAATATGTGCTGCATATTGGGATGAGAGGGAGATTAATATGTTCCACACGGAGTTAGCTCACTGAGTTAGCCCACTGAGTTAGCCCACTGAGTTAGCCCACTGAGTTAGCCCACTGAGTTAGCCCACTGAGTTAGCCCACTGAGTTAGCCCACTGAGTTAGCCCACTGAGATAGTCCACTGAGTTAGCCCACTGAGTTATCCCACTGAGTTAGCCCACTGAGTTAGCCCACTGAGTTAGCTCACTGAGTTAGCTCACTGAGTTAGCCCACTGAGTTAGCCCACTGAGTTAGCTCACTGAGTTAGCCCACTGAGTTAGCCCACTGAGTTAGCTCACTGGGTTATCCCACTGAGTTAGCCCACTGAGTTATCCCACTGAGTTATCCCACTGAGTTAGCCCACTGAGTTAGCCCACTGAGTTAGCCCACTGAGTTAGCCCACTGAGTTAGCCTACTGAGTTAGCCCACTGAGTTAGCCCACTGAGTAAGCCCAAGGCTACTCATCACATAAGGCATGTCTGCTTGTGACCGGACCTCTCCTCTAGTCGCCATCTTGGAGTGAGCGAGCGGGCAGGTCGGGATGCAGCGCCACAAACACACAAACACAACACAGCAATTCAAATGTGGATCAATTATTAGACCTATCATTGGTGTGTGGTTGGGCTAGCACCATCGTTAAACCATCAGATCTGAGTAGCAGTGCTGTCTGTAGTTTCCTGTAGTGTACAGCAGTAGCAGTGCTATCTGTAGTTACCAGCAGAGTAGAGAAGAGGAGTGTAGAGTAGGGTGGTGTAGAGTACAATACAATAGTGTAGAGTAGTGTAGAGTAGAGTAGTGTAGTGTAGAGTAGTGTAGAGTAGTGTAGAGTAGTGTAGAGTAGGGTACAGTAGTGTAGAGTACAGTACAGTAGTGTAGAGTAGAGTAGTGTAGTGTAGAGTAGTGTAGAGTAGTGTAGAGTAGAGTACAGTAGTGTAGAGTAGTGTAGAGTACAGTACAGTAGTGTAGAGTAGTGTAGAGTACAGTAGGGTGGTGTAGAGTAGAGTACAGTAGAGTAGAGTAGTGTAGTGTAGAGTAGAGTAGAGTAGTGTAGTGTAGAGTAGTGTAGAGTAGGGTGGTGTAGAGTACAATACAATAGTGTAGAGTAGTGTAGAGTAGAGTAGTGTAGTGTAGAGTAGTGTAGAGTAGTGTAGAGTAGTGTAGAGTAGAGTACAGTAGTGTAGAGTAGTGCAGAGTACAGTACAGTAGTGTAGAGTAGTGTAGAGTACAGTACAGTAGTGTAGAGTAGTGTAGAGTACAGTAGGGTGGTGTAGAGTAGAGTACAGTAGAGTAGAGTAGTGTAGTGTAGAGTAGAGTAGAGTAGAGTAGTGTAGTGTAGAGTAGTGTAGAGTAGAGTAGTGTAGAGTACAGTACAGTAGTGTAGAGTAGTGTAGAGTAGTGTAGAGTAGAGTAGTGTAGAGTAGAGTACAGTAGTGTAGAGTAGTGTAGAGTAGAGTAGAGTAGAGTAGAGTAGAGTAGAGTAGAGTAGTGTAGAGTAGTGTAGGGTAGTGTAGAGTACAGTAGGGTGGTGTAGAGTAGTGTAGAGTACAGTAGAGTAGAGTAGTTAGAGTAGTGTAGAGTAGAGTAGTGTAGAGTAGAGTAGAGTAGTGTAGAGTAGTGTAGAGTACAGTAGGGTGGTGTAGAGTAGTGTAGAGTACAGTAGAGTAGAGTAGAGTAGAGTAGTTAGAGTAGAGTAGTTAGAGTAGAGTAGTGTAGAGTAGAGTAGTGTAGAGTAGAGTTGGGTAGTTAGAGTAGTGTAGAGTAGAGTAGAGTAGTGTAGAGTAGAATAGAGTAGAGTACAGTAGAGTAGTGTAGAGTAGAATAGAGTAGAGTACAGTAGAGTAGTTAGAGTAGTGTAAAGTAGTTTGAGTAGTGTAGAGTAGTTAGAATAGAGTAGAGTAGTTAGAGTAGAGTAGTTAGATTAGAGTAGCTGAGTAGAGTAGCTGAGTAGAGTAGAGTAGAGTAGAGTAGAGTTAGAGTAGTGTAGAGTACAGTAGAGTAGAGTAGAGTAGTGTAGAGTAGAGTAGTGTAGAGTAGTGTAGGGTAGAGTAGTGTAGAGTAGTGTAGAGTAGAGTAGTGTAGAGTAGAGTAGTGTAGAGTAGTGTAGGGTAGAGTAGTGTAGAGTAGTGTAGAGTAGAGTAGAGTAGTGTAGAGTAGAGTAGAGTAGAGTAGTTAGAGTATATTTAGAGTAGAGTAGTGTAGAGTAGAGTAGTGTAGAGTAGAGTTGGGTAGTTAGAGTAGTGTAGAGTAGAGTAGTGTAGAGTAGAATAGAGTACAGTAGAGTAGTGTAGAGTAGAATAGAGTCGAGTACAGTAGAGTAGTTAGAGTAGTGTAAAGTAGTTTGAGTAGTGTAGAGTAGTTAGAATAGAGTAGAGTAGTTAGAATAGAGTAGTTAGATTAGAGTAGCTGAGTAGAGTAGCTGAGTAGAGTAGAGTAGAGTAGAGTTAGAGTAGAGTAGTGTAGAGTAGAGTAGTTAGAGAGGAGTAGGGTACAGTAGAGTAGTGTAGTGTAGAGTACAGTAGTGTAGAGTAGAGTACAGTAGTGTAGAGTAGTGTAGTGTAGAGTAGTTAGAGTAGTTAGAGAAGATAGAGTAGTTAGAGTAGTGTAGAGTAGTTAGAGTAGACTAGAGTAGTTAGAGTAGAGTAGTTAGAACAGATAGAGTAGTATAAGGTATTGTACACAGTGTGCTGGAGTAGTGGACAGGTTTTATATACCACCATCTATCCTGTCTGCAGTCAGACTATCGTTAGAAAGGCCATTAACAGGCTCGCTAGATTGTGCTGTTTACTCTGTGTGTGTGTGTGTGTGTGTGTGTGTGTGTGTGTGTGCGCGTGTGTGTGTGGCCAATTTAAAGTTTGGACCCTGGTGCACTAGGCTTTTATAATCACCTGTTACTCTTTACCTGTCTGGTCTTATCAGCCTGCCAGCTGGTCCTCTCTCTCAACCACACACACACACACCATAAACACACACACACACACCATAAACACACACACACCACAAACACACACATCACACACACTATAAACACACAAACACACCACACACACAATCGCACCACACACACACACACACCACAAACACACACACCATAAACACACACACACCACACACACACATCACACACACACACACACTATAAACACACACAAACACACCACACACACAATCGCACCACACACACCACAAACACACAAGTTTATACAACTCGATTGGAGTCGACCTGTGGTAAATTCAATTGATTGGAAAAATGTAATTTGCGCTCTGTAGCCCAGAACTTCCGCGATACGGATGGAATCGAGCCCTTCATGTTTTGATAAAGATTCAGATAGTTATAAAGAAACAGTGATGTTTTCCTTGCTCTACGCTCCAGTAACGCTACGCCTTTAACGTCTCTGTAATGTTAGAATAGTTTACGCTATAGAAGTAAATTTTCCCATTGAGCTGACATACGCAATATGAACGCGGTCTCTCAAGCTAACACAGAAACGTTGCATTTACATTTCAATCACGCTGAAACTTCCCGCGAAATGAATCGAATGGAGCACCTAGTGAGTAGCCTACGACAATGTATAGCTGCGTCGCATGCTCCTCTCCAGCCTCTCTGGACAGAACAGAACAGAGGAGTTTATAAATGATGTGTCAGAAGGAAGTCAGACAGTCATTCATCACCACTAGACAAGACCAGGCGGAGTTCCACAGTGAGTTATAGAGTTATACACATTCCCGAAAAAAGAAGAAAAAACCCCCCCCACATAGTCTGACTGTTAGATGTGGGAAGAAAATAAGCATGTTCACAATCATTTAATGGCTGCTTCTCTGGTTAGATTATCACCAGTGTGTGGTGTGTCTGGGATTTAGCTGCCTGGCTAGTTAGGATAAAACTAGTCTGGTAATGATGACCTAGCTGCCTGGCTGGCTAGAATAACACTAGTCTGGTAATGATGACAAAGCTGCCTGGCTGGCTAGAATAACACTAGTCTGGTAATGATGACCTAGCTGCCTGGCTGGCTAGAATAACACTAGTCTGTTGTATCAGGGATCTAGCTGCCTGGTCAAAGATCAGCAGATACATTTATTGATTTAGTTAGCACGTATTTCAGACTCCACAGTCCACAACACAACAGACAAACACACAGCTATGGATCATTATGCTGATAACGTATTGAACTACACAAAGGCAGGCTCTGAACCTGTGGAGCGACCAACCTCTTGAACCCTGGTTTCCCATGGGAGAGACCAACCTCTTGAACCCTGGTTTCCCACGGGAGAGACCAACCTCTTGAACCCTGGTTTCCCATGGGAGAGACCAACCTCTTGAACCCTGGTTTCCCACGGGAGAGACCAACCTCTTGAACCCTGGTTTCCCACGGGAGAGACCAACCTCTTGAACCCTGGTTTCCCACGGGAGAGACCAACATCTTGAACCCTGGTTTCCCACGGGAGAGACCAACCTCTTGAACCCCGGTTTCCCATGGGAGAGACCAACCTCTTGAACCCTGGTTTCGCACGGGAGAGACCAACCTCTTGAACCCTGGTTTCCCATGGGAGAGACCAACCTCTTGAACCCTGGTTTCCCACGGGAGAGACCAACCTCTTGAACCCTGGTTTCCCATGGGAGAGACCAACCTCTTGAACCCTGGTTTCCCACGGAGAGACCAACCTCTTGAACCCTGGTTTCCCACGGGAGAGACCAACCTCTTGAACCCTGGTTTCCCATGGGAGAGACCAACCTCTTGAACCCTGGTTTCCCACGGAGAGACCAACCTCTTGAACCCTGGTTTCCCACGGGAGAGACCAACCTCTTGAACCCTGGTTTCCCATGGGAGAGACCAACCTCTTGAACCCTGGTTTCCCATGGGAGAGACCAACATCTTGAACCCTGGTTTCCCATGGGAGAGACCAACCTCTTGAACCCTGGTTTCCCATGGGAGAGACCAACATCTTGAACCCTGGTTTCCCACGGGAGAGACCAACCTCTTGAACCCTGGTTTCCCACGGGAGAGACCAACATCTTGAACCCTGGTTTCCCACGGGAGAGACCAACCTCTTGAACCCCGGTTTCCCATGGGAGAGACCAACCTCTTGAACTCTGTTTTCGCACGGGAGAGACCAACCTCTTGAACCCTGGTTTCCCATGGGAGAGACCAACATCTTGAACCCTGGTTTCCCACGGAGAGACCAACATCTTGAACCCTGGTTTCCCATGGGAGAGACCAACATCTTGAACCCTGGTTTCCCACGGGAGAGACCAACATCTTGAACCCTGGTTTCCCATGGGAGAGACCAACCTCTTGAACCCTGGTCTCCCATGGGAGAGACCAACATCTTGAACCCTGGTTTCCCATGGGAGAGACCAACATCTTGAACCCTGGTCTCCCTCGGGAGAGACCAACATCTTGAACCCTGGTTTCCCACGGGAGAGACCAACCTCTTGAACCCTGGTTTCCCACGGGAGAGACCAACATCTTGAACCCTGGTTTCCCACGGGAGAGACCAACATCTTGAACCCTGGTTTCACACGGGAGAGACCAACGTCTTGAACCCTGGTTTCCCACGGGAGAGACCAACATCTTGAACCCTGGTCTCCCTCGGGAGAGACCAACATCTTGAACCCTGGTCTCCCTCGGGAGAGACCAACATCTTGAACCCTGGTCTCCCTCGGGAGAGACCAACATCTTGAACCCTGGTTTCCCATGGGAGAGACCAACATCTTGAACCCGGTTTCCCACGGGAGAGACCAACACCTTGAACCCTTGTTTTCCACGGGAGAGACCAACATCTTGAACTCTGGTCTCCCTCGGGAGAGACCAACATCTTGAACCCTGGTCTCCCTCGGGAGAGACCAACATCTTGAACCCTGGTCTCCCTCGGGAGAGACCAACATCTTGAACCCTGGTTTCCCACGGGAGAGACCAACATCTTGAACCCTGGTTTCCCACGGGAGAGACCAACCTCTTGAACCCCGGTTTCCCATGGGAGAGACCAACCTCTTGAACCCTGGTTTCGCACGGGAGAGACCAACCTCTTGAACCCTGGTTTCCCATGGGAGAGACCAACCTCTTGAACCCTGGTTTCCCACGGGAGAGACCAACCTCTTGAACCCTGGTTTCCCATGGGAGAGACCAACCTCTTGAACCCTGGTTTCCCACGGAGAGACCAACCTCTTGAACCCTGGTTTCCCACGGGAGAGACCAACCTCTTGAACCCTGGTTTCCCATGGGAGAGACCAACCTCTTGAACCCTGGTTTCCCACGGAGAGACCAACCTCTTGAACCCTGGTTTCCCACGGGAGAGACCAACCTCTTGAACCCTGGTTTCCCATGGGAGAGACCAACCTCTTGAACCCTGGTTTCCCATGGGAGAGACCAACATCTTGAACCCTGGTTTCCCATGGGAGAGACCAACCTCTTGAACCCTGGTTTCCCATGGGAGAGACCAACATCTTGAACCCTGGTTTCCCACGGGAGAGACCAACCTCTTGAACCCTGGTTTCCCACGGGAGAGACCAACATCTTGAACCCTGGTTTCCCACGGGAGAGACCAACCTCTTGAACCCCGGTTTCCCATGGGAGAGACCAACCTCTTGAACTCTGTTTTCGCACGGGAGAGACCAACCTCTTGAACCCTGGTTTCCCATGGGAGAGACCAACATCTTGAACCCTGGTTTCCCACGGGAGAGACCAACATCTTGAACCCTGGTTTCCCATGGGAGAGACCAACATCTTGAACCCTGGTTTCCCACGGGAGAGACCAACATCTTGAACCCTGGTTTCCCATGGGAGAGACCAACCTCTTGAACCCTGGTCTCCCATGGGAGAGACCAACATCTTGAACCCTGGTTTCCCATGGGAGAGACCAACATCTTGAACCCTGGTCTCCCTCGGGAGAGACCAACATCTTGAACCCTGGTTTCCCACGGGAGAGACCAACCTCTTGAACCCTGGTTTCCCATGGGAGAGACCAACATCTTGAACCCTGGTTTCCCACGGGAGAGACCAACATCTTGAACCCTGGTTTCACACGGGAGAGACCAACGTCTTGAACCCTGGTTTCCCACGGGAGAGACCAACATCTTGAACCCTGGTCTCCCTCGGGAGAGACCAACATCTTGAACCCTGGTCTCCCTCGGGAGAGACCAACATCTTGAACCCTGGTCTCCCTCGGGAGAGACCAACATCTTGAACCCTGGTTTCCCATGGGAGAGACCAACATCTTGAACCCCGGTTTCCCACGGGAGAGACCAACACCTTGAACCCTTGTTTTCCACGGGAGAGACCAACATCTTGAACTCTGGTCTCCCTCGGGAGAGACCAACATCTTGAACCCTGGTCTCCCTCGGGAGAGACCAACATCTTGAACCCTGGTCTCCCTCGGGAGAGACCAACATCTTGAACCCTGGTTTCCCACGGGAGAGACCAACATCTTGAACCCTGGTCTCCCTCAGGAGAGACCAACATCTTGAACCCTGGTTTCCCACGGGAGAGACCAACATCTTGAACCCTGGTCTGCCTCGGGAGAGACTAACATCTTGAACCCTGGTTTCCCATGGGAGAGACCAACATCTTGAACCCTGGTTTCCCACGGGAGAGACCAACACCTTGAACCCTTGTTTTCCACGGGAGAGACCAACATCTTGAACCCAGGTCTCCCTCGGGAGAGACCAACATCTTGAACCCTGGTCTCCCTCGGGAGAGACCAGCATATTGAAACCTGGTTACCCACGGGATAGACCAACATATTGAACCCTATTTTCCCACGGGAGAGACCAACATCTTGAACCCTGGTTTCCAACGGGAGAGACCAACATATTGAACCCTGGTTTCCCACGGGAGAGACAAAAATATTGAACCCTGGTTTCTCCACGGGATAGACCAACATATTGAGCCCTGTTTTCCCACGGGAGAGACCAACATCTTGAACCCTGGTTTCCCATGGGAGAGACCAACCTCTTGAACCCTGGTCTCCCATGGGAGAGACCAACATCTTGAACCCTGGTTTCCCATGGGAGAGACCAACATCTTGAACCCTGGTCTCCCTCGGGAGAGACCAACATCTTGAACCCTGGTTTCCCACGGGAGACCAACCTCTTGAACCCTGGTTTCCCACGGGAGAGACCAACATCTTGAACCCTGGTTTCCCACAGGAGAGACCAACATCTTGAACCCTGGTTTCCCACGGGAGAGACCAACGTCTTGAACCCTGGTTTCCCACGGGAGAGACCAACATCTTGAACCCTGGTCTCCCTCGGGAGAGACCAACATCTTGAACCCTGGTCTCCCTCGGGAGAGACCAACATCTTGAACCCTGGTCTCCCTCGGGAGAGACCAACATCTTGAACCCTGGTTTCCCACGGGAGAGACCAACATCTTGAACCCTGGTCTGCCTCGGGAGAGACTAACATCTTGAACCCTGGTTTCCCATGGGAGAGACCAACATCTTGAACCCTGGTTTCCCACGGGAGAGACCAACACCTTGAACCCTTGTTTTCCACGGGAGAGACCAACATCTTGAACCCTGGTTTCCCACGGGAGAGACCAACCTCTTGAACCCCGGTTTCCCATGGGAGAGACCAACCTCTTGAACCCTGGTTTCGCACGGGAGAGACCAACCTCTTGAACCCTGGTTTCCCATGGGAGAGACCAACCTCTTGAACCCTGGTTTCCCACGGGAGAGACCAACCTCTTGAACCCTGGTTTCCCATGGGAGAGACCAACCTCTTGAACCCTGGTTTCCCACGGAGAGACCAACCTCTTGAACCCTGGTTTCCCACGGAGAGACCAACCTCTTGAACCCTGGTTTCCCATGGGAGAGACCAACCTCTTGAACCCTGGTTTCCCACGGAGAGACCAACCTCTTGAACCCTGGTTTCCCACGGGAGAGACCAACCTCTTGAACCCTGGTTTCCCATGGGAGAGACCAACCTCTTGAACCCTGGTTTCCCATGGGAGAGACCAACATCTTGAACCCTGGTTTCCCATGGGAGAGACCAACCTCTTGAACCCTGGTTTCCCATGGGAGAGACCAACATCTTGAACCCTGGTTTCCCACGGGAGAGACCAACCTCTTGAACCCTGGTTTCCCACGGGAGAGACCAACATCTTGAACCCTGGTTTCCCACGGGAGAGACCAACCTCTTGAACCCCGGTTTCCCATGGGAGAGACCAACCTCTTGAACTCTGTTTTCGCACGGGAGAGACCAACCTCTTGAACCCTGGTTTCCCATGGGAGAGACCAACATCTTGAACCCTGGTTTCCCACGGGAGAGACCAACATCTTGAACCCTGGTTTCCCATGGGAGAGACCAACATCTTGAACCCTGGTTTCCCACGGGAGAGACCAACATCTTGAACCCTGGTTTCCCATGGGAGAGACCAACCTCTTGAACCCTGGTCTCCCATGGGAGAGACCAACATCTTGAACCCTGGTTTCCCATGGGAGAGACCAACATCTTGAACCCTGGTCTCCCTCGGGAGAGACCAACATCTTGAACCCTGGTTTCCCACGGGAGAGACCAACCTCTTGAACCCTGGTTTCCCACGGGAGAGACCAACATCTTGAACCCTGGTTTCCCACGGGAGAGACCAACATCTTGAACCCTGGTTTCACACGGGAGAGACCAACGTCTTGAACCCTGGTTTCCCACGGGAGAGACCAACATCTTGAACCCTGGTCTCCCTCGGGAGAGACCAACATCTTGAACCCTGGTCTCCCTCGGGAGAGACCAACATCTTGAACCCTGGTCTCCCTCGGGAGAGACCAACATCTTGAACCCTGGTTTCCCATGGGAGAGACCAACATCTTGAACCCCGGTTTCCCACGGGAGAGACCAACACCTTGAACCCTTGTTTTCCACGGGAGAGACCAACATCTTGAACTCTGGTCTCCCTCGGGAGAGACCAACATCTTGAACCCTGGTCTCCCTCGGGAGAGACCAACATCTTGAACCCTGGTCTCCCTCGGGAGAGACCAACATCTTGAACCCTGGTTTCCCACGGGAGAGACCAACATCTTGAACCCTGGTCTCCCTCAGGAGAGACCAACATCTTGAACCCTGGTTTCCCACGGGAGAGACCAACATCTTGAACCCTGGTCTCCCTCGGGAGAGACCAACATCTTGAACCCTGGTTTCCCACGGGAGAGACCAACATCTTGAACCCTGGTCTGCCTCGGGAGAGACTAACATCTTGAACCCTGGTTTCCCATGGGAGAGACCAACATCTTGAACCCTGGTTTCCCACGGGAGAGACCAACACCTTGAACCCTTGTTTTCCACGGGAGAGACCAACATCTTGAACCCAGGTCTCCCTCGGGAGAGACCAACATCTTGAACCCTGGTCTCCCTCGGGAGAGACCAGCATATTGAAACCTGGTTTCCCACGGGATAGACCAACATATTGAACCCTATTTTCCCACGGGAGAGACCAACATCTTGAACCCTGGTTTCCAACGGGAGAGACCAACATATTGAACCCTGGTTTCCCACGGGAGAGACAAAAATATTGAACCCTGGTTTCTCCACGGGATAGACCAACATATTGAGCCCTGTTTTCCCACGGGAGAGACCAACATCTTGAACCCTGGTTTCCCATGGGAGAGACCAACCTCTTGAACCCTGGTCTCCCATGGGAGAGACCAACATCTTGAACCCTGGTTTCCCATGGGAGAGACCAACATCTTGAACCCTGGTCTCCCTCGGGAGAGACCAACATCTTGAACCCTGGTTTCCCACGGGAGAGACCAACCTCTTGAACCCTGGTTTCCCACGGGAGAGACCAACATCTTGAACCCTGGTTTCCCACAGGAGAGACCAACATCTTGAACCCTGGTTTCCCACGGGAGAGACCAACGTCTTGAACCCTGGTTTCCCACGGGAGAGACCAACATCTTGAACCCTGGTCTCCCTCGGGAGAGACCAACATCTTGAACCCTGGTCTCCCTCGGGAGAGACCAACATCTTGAACCCTGGTCTCCCTCGGGAGAGACCAACATCTTGAACCCTGGTTTCCCACGGGAGAGACCAACATCTTGAACCCTGGTCTGCCTCGGGAGAGACTAACATCTTGAACCCTGGTTTCCCATGGGAGAGACCAACATCTTGAACCCTGGTTTCCCACGGGAGAGACCAACACCTTGAACCCTTGTTTTCCACGGGAGAGACCAACATATTGAACCCTATTTTCCCACGGGAGAGACCAACATCTTGAACCCTGGTTTCCAACGGGAGAGACCAACATATTGAACCCTGGTTTCCCACGGGAGAGACAAAAATATTGAACCCTGGTTTCTCCACGGGATAGACCAACATATTGAGCCCTGTTTTCCCACGGGAGAGACCAACATCTTGAAGCCTGGTTTCCCAAGGGAGAGACCAACATCTTGAACCCTGGCTTCCCACGGGAGAGACCAACATCTTGAAACCTGGTTTCCCACGGGAGAGACCAACATCTTTAACCCCGGTTTCCCACGGGAGAGACCAACACCTTGAACCCTTGTTTTATACGGGAGAGACCAACATCTTGAACCCTGGTCTCCCTCGGGAGAGACCAACATCTTGAACCCTGGTCTCCCTCGGGAGAGACCAACATCTTGAACCCTGGTCTCCCTCGGGAGAGACCAACATCTTGAACACTGGTTTCCCACGGGAGAGACCAACAGCTTGAACCCTGGTCTCCCTCGGGAGAGACCAACATCTTGAACCCTGGTCTGCCTCGGGAGAGACCAACATCTTGAACCCTGGTCTGCCTCGGGAGAGACCAACATCTTGAACCCTGGTTTCCCACGGGAGAGACCGACATCTTGAACCCTGGTTTCCCACGGGAGAGACCAACACCTTGAACCCTGGTTTCCCACGGGAGAGACCAACAGCTTGAACCCTGGTCTCCCTCGGTTGAGACCAACATCTTGAACCCTGGTTTCCCACGGGAGAGACCAACATCTTGAACCCTGGTCTGCCTCGGGAGAGACTAACATCTTGAACCCTGGTTTCCCATGGGAGAGACCAACATCTTGAACCCCGGTTTCCCACGGGAGAGACCAACACCTTGAACCCTTGTTTTACACGGGAGAGACCAACATCTTGAACCCTGGTCTCCCTCGGGAGAGACCAACATCTTGAACCCTGGTCTGCCTCGGGAGAGACCAACATCTTGAACCCTGGTTTCCCACGGGAGAGACCAACAGCTTGAACCCTGGTCTCCCTCGGGAGAGACCAACATCTTGAACCCTGGTTTCCCACGGGAGAGACCAACATCTTGAACCCTGGTCTGCCTCGGGAGAGACTAACATCTTGAACCCTGGTTTCCCATGGGAGAGACCAACATCTTGAACCCTGGTTTCCCACGGGAGAGACCAACATCTTGAACCCTGGTTTCCAACGGGAGAGACCACCATCTTGAACCCTGGTTTCCCATGGGAGAGACCAACATCTTGAACCGTGGTTTCCCACTGGAGAGACCAACATCTTAAAACCTGGCTTCCCACGGAAGAGACCAACATCATGAACCACGGTTTCCCATGTGAGAGACCAACATCTTGAACCCTGGTCTCCCACGGGAGAGACCAACATGTGGAACCCTGGTTTCCCAGGGGAGAGACCAACAATCTTGAACCCTGTTTTCCCACGGGAGAGACCAACGTCATGAACCCCGGTTTCCCATGTGAGAGACCAACATCTTGAACCCTGGTTTCCCAAGGGAGAGACCAACATCCTAAAGACTGGTCTCTCCACGGGAGAGACCAACATGTGGAACCTTGGTTTCCCACAGGAGAGACCAACATCTTGAACCCTGGTTTCCAACGGGAGAGACCAACATCTTGAACCCTGGTTTCCCACGGGAGAGACCAACATCTTGAACCCTGGTTTCCCACAGGAGAGACCAACATCTTGAACCCTGGTTTCCCACGGGGGAGACCAACATGTGGAACCCTGGTTTCCCACGTGAGAGACCAACATCTTGACCCCTGGCTTCCCACGGGAGAGACCAGCATCATGAACCCCGGTTTCCCATGTGAGAGACCAACATCTTGAACCCTGGTTTCCCACGGGAGAGACCAACATCTTGACCCCTGGCTTCCCACGGGAGAGACCAACATCATGAATCCCGGTTTCCCATGTGAGAGACCAACATCTTGACCGTTACATGAGGGTGACACGGATTTTGAAGTTGCAGGCAGGGCTACTTCATCTCTTTAGGGCAAAACGTCTACTTTATAGCTAACTTGTTCTCATCTATGTGTAGGAGCTAGCAGTTTGTCAAAGCTGTGAGTTAGCCTGTCCAGTCCCTTAACCCGTCCAAGAGCCCTGGCTCAGCAGACCTTAACCCAGAGCCACTCCTACTCTACAGAAGTAGGATCTTAATTTGATCACCCTGGTGCAGGAGATATTTTTAAACTTGTAGTGAGGTTTGAATCGTCTTCTGAAGTTTGGAATTTCTTGATTTCCAAAAAAATGTATTCATCCCTACAAATATGTGCATTAATTATTATCCATATCATAATTCACATTTCCTGTTGCTTCAGGATTATTTTACTGCTGAAGCAACCTGGCTCAATTTAAGATCCTACATATGTAATAGACTAGAGGTGCTAAATGTCAGGCATGTCACTCCTCTGGGTCCAGGAGTGGTTTGGCTCAGCCACCATCTTAGGTTTCAGCGGCTGGCAGCCGGCTGCTGGGAGGAAGTGCTACTCGATATGAGGTCATCACTCATCGTCTCCAGGATGCTGTTACTTCCTGTAGAACCAATGGTGTTGTAACACACTTTCTTCCTGTTCAGCCTAGACGGGTAGGAGAGACTTTCCTTTCTGCTCTCTGACCTTGTTCTCTCTCTCTCTCTCTCTCTCTCTCTCTCTCTCTCTCTCTCTCTCCTTTCCTCTCTCTCTCTCTCTCTCCCCCTCTGCCTCCCTCTACCCTCTCATGTTACTCCCCTGGCCTTCAGTGACTGCAGCATGGGAACAGAGTGACTGCAGAATGGGAACAGAGTGACTGCAGCATGGGAACAGCCCAGCAGTGACTGCAGCATGGGAACAGACCAGTAGTGACTGCAGCATGGGAACAGACCAGTAGTGACTGCAGCATGTGAACAGAGTGACTGCAGCATGGGAACAGAGTGACTGCAGCATGGGAACAGACCAGTAGTGACTGCAGCATGGGAACAGAGTGACTGCAGCATGGGAACAGACCAGTAGTGACTGCAGCATGGGAACAGACCAGTAGTGACTGCAGCATAGGAACAGAGTGACTGCAGCATGGAAATAGACCAGTAGTGACTGCAGCATAGGAACAGAGTGACTGCAGCATAGGAACAGAGTGACTGCAGCATGGGAACAGACCAGCAGTGACTGCAGCATGGGAACAGAGTGACTGCAGCATGGAACAGAGTGACTGCAGCATGGGAACAGAGTGACTGCAGCATGGGAACAGAGTGACTGCAGCATGGGAACAGACCAGTAGTGACTGCAGCATGGGAACAGAGTGACTGCAGCATGGGAACAGACCAGTAGTGACTGCAGCATGGGAACAGAGTGACTGCAGCATGGGAACAGACCAGTAGTGACTGCAGCATGGGAACAGAGTGACTGCAGCATGGGAACAGAGTGACTGCAGCATGGGAACAGAGTGACTGCAGCATGGGGAACAGACCAGTAGTGACTGCAGCATGGGAACAGACCAGTAGTGACTGCAGCATGGGAACAGAGTGACTGCAGAATGGGAACAGAGTGACTGCAGCATGGGAACAGACCAGTAGTGACTGCAGCATGGGAACAGACCAGTAGTGACTGCAGCATGGGAACAGACCAGTAGTGACTGCAGCATGGGAACAGACCAGTAGTGACTGCAGCATGGGAACAGACCAGTAGTGACTGCAGCATGGGAACTTGGCATGGTGTGATGTGGCTCAAAGCCTCACAGCCTCTTTAATGACACACATATATATACAATACACACAAACATATATATACACACACACACACACACACACACACATACACACACACACACACACACACACACACACACACACACACACACGCACGCACGGAGGCCACGAAATCACACACAGTGCACACACACACACACACACACACACACACACACACTGACACACACACACACACACAGTGGGACACACACACACACACACACACACACACACAGACACAAACAGACAGAAATCACAGCTCTTAATGACCTCAGCTATCTTCCTGCCTGTCTGACCTTTTCACCACAAATATCACCTGGCTTATCACTTATGTCAGTGCAGTGGGAGGCCAACTGAAATCACAGCCTTAAGGCAGTGCAGTGGGAGGCCAACTGAAATCACAGCCTTATGTCAGTGCAGTGGGAGGCCAACTGAAATCACAGCCTTAAGGCAGTGCAGTGGGAGGCCAACTGAAATCACAGCCTTATGTCAGTGCAGTGGGAGGCCAACTGAAATCACAGCCTTAAGGCAGTGCAGTGGGAGGCCAACTGAAATCACAGCCTTATGTCAGTGCAGTGGGAGGCCAACTGAAATCACAGCCTTATGTCAGTGCAGTGGGAGGCCAACTGAAATCACAGCCTTAAGGCAGTGCAGTGGGAGGCCAACTGAAATCACAGCCTTATGTCAGTGCAGTGGGAGGCCAACTGAAATCACAGCCTTATGTCAGTGCAGTGGGAGGCCAACTGAAATCATAGCCGGTGGTCCAGATAGCATTGCACAGTGACATAGCCATATAGAGTGACGGAAGGAGCTCATTGTAGCCTTCTGGCCCATATAAACATGGCTCATTGTAGCCTCATGGCCCATAGGAAGAGGATCTCATTGTGGCCTCATGGCCCATAGGAAGAGGATCTCATTGCAGCCTTATGGCCCATATAAACATGGCTCATTGTAGCCTTCTGGCCCATATAAACATGGCTCATTGTAGCCTCACGGCCCATAGGAAGAGCAGCTCATTGCAGCCATATGTCCAATAGGAAGAGTAGCTCATTGCAGCCTTATGGCCCATATAAACATGGCTCATTGTAGCCTCATGGCCCATAGGAAGAGCAGCTCATTGTAGCCATATGTCCAATAGGAAGAGTAGCTCATTGTAGCCTCATGGCCCATAGGAAGAGGAGCTCATTGTAGCCCTATGTCCCATAGGAAGAGCTCATTGTAGCCTTATGGCCCATAGGAAGAGAGGCTCATTGTAGCCTCATGGCCCATAGGAAGAGGAGCTCATTATAGCCATATGTCCAATAGGAAGAGTAGCTCATTGTAGCCTTATGGCCCATAGGAAGAGCAGCTCATTGTAGCCTTCTGTCCAATAGGAAGAGCAGCTCATTGTAGCCTTATGTCCAATAGGAAGAGGAGCAAGTAAGTGTTGTCATCGTCTTAAGACTAGAAGCACTGACAAGGCTTTGTGACATGGGTTTGAATTCTGGGTCCGACGTGGCAGGAATGGTGAGGTGGCTCTAGTTGTCAGCCAGTCAGCCAGCCAGTCAGTCAGTCAGTTACTCAATCAGCCAGTCAGCCAGTCAGCCAGCCAGTCAGTCAATCAGTCAGTCAGTCAGTCAGTCAGTCACTCAACCAGCCAGTCAACCAGCCAGTCAATCAGCCAGTCAGTCAGTCAGTCAGTCAATCAGCCAGTCAGTCAGCCAGTCATCTAGCCAGTCAATCAGCCAGCCAGTCAGTCAAGTCAGCCAGCCAGCCAGTCAGCCCAGCCAGCCAGCCAGTCAGTCAGTCAGCCAGTCAGTCAGTCAATCAGCCAGCCAGACATCCAGCCAGTCAATCAGCCAGTCAGTCATCCAGCCAGTCATCCAGCCAGTCAGCCAGCCATCCAGTCAGCCAGCCAGCCAGTCAGCCAGCCAGTCAGTCAGTCAGTCAATCAGCCAGTCAGTCAATCAGCCAGTCAGCCAGCCAGCCAGTCAGTCAATCAGCCAGTCAGTCAGCCAGTCATCCAGCCAGTCAATCAGCCAGCCAGCCAGTCAGTCAATCAGCCAGTCAATCAGCCAGTCAGCCAGCCAGCCAGCCAGTCAATCAGCCAGTCAATCAGCCAGTCAGCCAGTCAGCCAGTCATCCAGCCAATCAGCCAGCCAGCCAGCCAGCCAGTCAATCAGTCAGTCAATCAGCCAGTCAATCAGCCAGTCAGTCATCCAGCCAGCCAGTCAGTCAGCCAGCCAGCCAGTCAATCAGCCAGTCAGTCAGCCAGTCATCCGGCCAGTCAATCAGCCAGCCAGCCAGCCAGTCAATCAGCCAGTCAGTCAGCCAGCCAGCCAGTCAGCCAGCCAGCCAGTCAATCAGCCAGTCAATCAGCCAGCCAGTCAATCAGCCAGTCAATCAGCCAGTCATCCAGCCAGTCATCCAGCCATTCATCCAGTCAGCCAGCCAGTCAGTCAGTCAGTCAGTCCAGTCAGTTACCAAACCACAGCCACGCCTGTCTGTCTGAATTGAACACACCCACCAAGCCACTACAGGCTACTACACATCCCCTCCTCTCCCGCTCTCTCTTTCCCTCTCTCTCTTTCCCTGTCTCTCTTTCGTCTCACTCACCTACCTTCTTCTCTTTGTGCAGTGGAAGTAGAGCATCATCAGGGCTGTGTGTGTTTGTTTGTGTAACCTCTGACAGAGAGCTGGAAGAGTTATTAGTCACCTACCACACACACACACACACGCACACGCACACGCACACGCACACACACACACACACACACACACACACACACACACACACACACACACACACACACACACACACACACACACACACACACACACACACACACACACACACACACACAGAGCAGACATGCAATCTATTGTAATTATACTGCTAGAATGTATTTGGGCAAGTCACGTCATCTCAGGATTGGTTATATTGTAGCTCTGTGTGTTACCTACTGAAGTGTGTGTGTGTGTTTATTGTGTGTGTTGCACGGTATCCCAAAAAATTCTGTACTTTTTCTATTAAAAAAAATAAGAAAATGGTTCGGTACTATAATTTTTGTTACATTCGGTACTTCTGTCAAATGTGTCTCAGGTGATTGAGAGGATCAACTCTGTATCAGCCCCTTTATAGAACCAAGACCAAAGAGCCTGCTCCACTTCCTGATTCATTACTAGAGCTGTCTGTCCACTTCCTGATTCATTACTAGAGCCGTCTGTCCACTTCCTGATTCATTACTAGAGCCGTCTGTCCACTTCCTTATTCATTACTAGAGCTGTCTGTCCACTTCCTGATTCATTACTAGAGCTGTCTGTCCACATCCTCATTCATTACTAGAGCTGTCTGCCACTTCCTGATTCATTACTAGAGCTGTCTGTCCACTTCCTGATTCATTACTAGAGCTGTCTGTCCACATCCTCATTCATTACTAGAGCTGTCTGCCACTTCCTGATTCATTACTAGAGCTGTCTGTCCACTTCCTGATTCATTACTAGAGCCGTCTGTCCACTTCCTTATTCATTACTAGAGCTGTCTGTCCACTTCCTGATTCATTACTAGAGCTGTCTGTCCACATCCTCATTCATTACTAGAGCTGTCTGCCACTTCCTGATTCATTACTAGAGCTGTCTGTCCACTTCCTCATTCATTACTAGAGCTGTCTGGCTGTGTTGTTAGCTCCCTGCTCATCATGTTGCATAGATGTTATTACAGGTGAATAATGTAACACGGCATGTAGAATTGTATTTACTGTTCACAAAACAATGTCCCTACAGGCTACAACACTTTACAATGGAAGTGTAATGATTACGAAGGTGTTTATTAGTAAAGGATGACAAGAGGAGGCAGGTAGCTGGGTCCAGGGGCAGGCAGAAGGTCATACACAGAAGGAGGCAGGTAGCTGGGTCCAGGGGCAGGCAGAAGGTCACACAGGCAGGTAGAGGAGGCAGGCAGCAGGGTCCAGGGGCAGGTAGAAGGTCATGCAGGCAGAAGGAGGAGGCAGGTAGCTGGGTCCAGGTGCAGGCAGAAGGTCATACACAGGAGGAGGCAGGTAGCTGGGTCCAGGGGCAGGCAGAAGGTCATACACAGGAGGAGGCAGGTAGCTGGGTCCAGGGGCAGGCAGGAGGTCATACACAGGAGGAGGCAGGTAGCTGGGTCCAGGGGCAGGCAGGAGGTCATACACAGGAGGAGGCAGGTAGCTGGATCCAGGGGCAGGCAGAAGGTCATACACAGGAGGAGGCTATTGTTCACCTAATTCACCTTTTTTGCATTATTGGTTAACGGTTGTAAGTAAGCATTTCACTGTAAGGTAATGTTGTATTCGGCACACATGACAAATAAACTTTGATTTGAATTTGATGAAGATACCGGTAGCTTCCAGCTTTTTAGGCTAACTTTCCTTGCTTCGTCTCTCTCCTCACCAATTACTCAGTCACTTCTTCGTCTCCCTCCTCACCAGTTACTCAGTCACTTCTTCGTCTCCCTCCTCACCAGTTACTCAGTCACTTCTTCGTCTCTCTCCTCACCAGTTACTCAGTCACTTCTTCGTCTCCCTCCTCACCAGTTACTCAGTCACTTCTTCGTCTCCCTCCTCACCAGTTACTCAGTCACTTCTTCGTCTCCCTCCTCACCAGTTACTCAGTCACTTCTTCGTCTCTCTCCTCACCAGTTACTCAGTCACTTCTTCGTCTCCCTCCTCACCAGTTACTCAGTCACTTCTTCGTCTCCCTCAACTCCTGTCTGGATTCCACAGCCATGTTCTGCCTCATGAATGACATCATTGCTTTCTTAAAGAGACAGCGCACACTTTTATTTAAAAACAAAAAAATGATTGCTTCCTCTATGAAATGTTGTTGAGCAGTACAATTAAAAATATGTTCTCCTAGCAGTTGCCAATATAATATGTCCTAAATGTAAGGGATTGTTTGTCATCGGTAGCCCCGTGAAATGAGCTAAAAACAAGTTGAAAAACTCAACGCGAGACACACACTCCTATTGAATAATATGCATTCACCTGTATTACCGAATAGACCTAGGCGACATCTTGATTTACCATTCCAGTAAATTATTATTATTTTTGTTGTTTTGTAGTTAGATTGGTCAAAACAAAGTCAAATTGATTTAATGATTGTATAATTGTATAATTGATTAATGAATTTATACAGGGCTGTCACAAAAAAGAAAAATGTTTTTATTTCAAATGATAATGATATTGAACTCAAAAGATACCCAACAATTAAATAGAGCAGTAGATGAGTTTATCTGTCTGACCAAGTGCCATTCTGTGACCTTGGCCTTATTTTTTTGGGGGGGGGGGGTGTATTGCGATACTAAACCTGACATCAGTATCGAAGTCAAAATTCTGATATTTTGACACACACACTGATATTCTGACACACACACTAATGTTGTGTGTGTGTGTGTTTGCATGTGCACTGTGTCTGACCTGTGTTAAGCCAGACTGATGGGTGTAAAGTTAACTGTGTGTAAGCCAGACTGATGGGTGTAAAGTTAAAAGTGTAACTGTGTGTTAGCCAGACTGATGGTTGTAAAGTTAAGCCAGACTGATGGGTGTAAAGTTAACTGTGTGTAAGCCAGACTGATGGTTGTAAAGTTAACTGTGTGTAAGCCAGACTGATGGGTGTAAAGTTAACTGTGTGTAAGCCAGACTGATGGGTGTAAAGTTAACTGTGTGTAAGCCAGACTGATGGGTGTAAGGTTAACTGTGTATAAGCCAGACTGATGGTTGTAAAGTTAACTGTGTGTAAGCCAGACTGATGGGTGTAAAGTTAACTGTGTATAAGCCAGACTGATGATTGTAAAGTTAACTGTGTGTAAGCGTGCCAAATAGCGCTCTGTCAGACATTTGCTGGTGGGACGAACTACTCCTCTCATCCTATATTATTACTGGCATATTCAATACTGAAGCAAATATTTTAACTTCTGTCCTCCAAGTTGTCTGTGTATTTGACTAGTTGTTTTTGCAATAAGAAACTGTTCTTAAAGGAACAATCTGCAGTTCAAAGTAAAACAAGCTTTTATTTGGGGTTCTGATCGGGTACGACAGTTGAACTAAGCTCATTCATAATATTCTTCAAGAATCAATGGGTAAATATTATTCATTTAAATGTCCAAAAATGGAAGTAGCAATCACAGATTGCCCCTCTAATTGACTTGAATAAATATTGTCTAAAGGTTAAATAAATAAAATATGAATTCAGACAGTTGATCTCTTGACCAAGCTAATAAAATATTCATTCTGACAGTTGATCTCTTGACCAAGCTAATAAAATATTAATTCTGACAGTTGATCTCTTGACCTAGCTAATAAAATATGAATTCAGACAGTTGATTTCTTGATCATTCCTTCTCTGACCTAGCTAATAAAATATGAATTCAGACAGTTGATATCTTGATCATTCCTTCTCTGACCTAGCTAATAAAATATGAATTCAGACAGTTGATATCTTGATCATTCCTTCTCTGACCTAGCTAATAAAATATGAATTCAGACAGTTGATCTCTTGATCATTCCTTCTCTGACCTAGCTAATAAAATATGAATTCAGACAGTTGATCTCTTGATCATTCCTTCTCTGACCTAGCTAATAAAATATGAATTCAGACAGTTGATCTCTTGATCATTCCTTCTCTGACCTAGCTAATAAAATATGAATTCAGACAGTTGATCTCTTGATCATTCCTTCTCTGACCTAGCTAATAAAATATGAATTCAGACAGTTGATCTCTTGATCATTCCTTCTCTGACCTAGCTAATAAAATATGAATTCAGACAGTTGATCTCTTGATCATTCCTTCTCTGACCTAGCTAATAAAATATGAATTCAGACAGTTGATCTCTTGATCATTCCTTCTCTGACCTAGCTAATAAAATATGAATTCAGACAGTTGATATCTTGATCATTCCTTCTCTGACCTAGCTAATAAAATATGAATTCAGACAGTTGATATCTTGATCATTCCTTCTCTGACCTAGCTAATAAAATATGAATTCAGACAGTTGATCTCTTGATCATTCCTTCTCTGACCTAGCTAATAAAATATGAATTCAGACAGTTGATATCTTGATCATTCCTTCTCTGACCTAGCTAATAAAATATGAATTCAGACAGTTGATATCTTGATCATTCCTTCTCTGACCTAGCTAATAAAATATGAATTCAGACAGTTGATATCTTGATCATTCCTTCTCTGACCTAGCTAATAAAATATGAATTCAGACAGTTGATATCTTGATCATTCCTTCTCTGACCTAGCTAATAAAATATGAATTCAGACAGTTGATCTCTTGATCATTCCTTCTCTGACCTAGCTAATAAAATATGAATTCAGACAGTTGATCTCTTGATCATTCCTTCTCTGACCTAGCTAATAAAATATGAATTCAGACAGTTGATATCTTGATCATTCCTTCTCTGACCTAGCTAATAAAATATGAATTCAGACAGTTGATCTCTTGATCATTCCTTCTCTGACCTAGCTAATAAAATATGAATTCAGACAGTTGATCTCTTGATCATTCCTTCTCTGACCTAGCTAATAGTATCTGTTTTACGTGTTTTGGCTGACTGTGGTTGTGTTTTACCTTCACAAAGAACTGTCAGGAAAGAGTGAGGTCACTCAGCAACAACGATAGTTCCATCAGTAGAGGTCAAACTGGTGGGAATGCTGACATAAAGACGGTTTAACCCGTGTACGGGGAAACTAGCCCTCACAGTTAAGAGTAAGGGCCTCTCTCTATTCAATCAGTATCGCATGAGCGGAGACCGTGGAGAGCGCGGAGACCGCGGAGACCGAGGAGACCGCGGAGACCGCGTTCTCCTTAAACACTGCTCATGTGTGTGTGTGTGGGTGTGTGTGTTGTGTGTGTGTGTGTGTGTGTGTGTGTGTGTGTGTGTGTGTGTGTGTGTGTGTGTGAAACCAGGGTATCATTTTCAATGGTGCCCTGAGAAAAAAACAATTCACAAATCAACATGATAATTCAATAAAACAATAAATAATTAACTACAAGATACAGCAGTTACAGACACACTACGTGTGTGTGTGTGAGGACTAGGATCTGAAGCTAACAGTCTGGTGTGTGAGGACTAGGATCTGAAGCTAACAGTCTGGTGTGTGAGGACTAGGATCTGAAGCTAACAGTCTGGTGTGTGAGGACTAGGACCTGAAGCTAACAGTCTGGTATGTGAGGACTAGGACCTGAAGCTAACAGTCTGGTATGTGAGGACTAGGACCTGAAGATAACAGTCTGGTATGTGAGGACTAGGACCTGAAGCTAACAGTCTGGTATGTGTGAGGACTAGGATCTGAAGCTAACAGTCTGGTGTGTGAGGACTAGGACCTGAAGCTAACAGTCTGGTGTGTGAGGACTAGGACCTGAAGCTAACAGTCTGGTATGTGAGGACTAGGACCTGAAGCTAACAGTCTGGTGTGTGAGGACTAGGACCTGAAGCTAACAGTCTGGTATGTGAGGACTAGGACCTGAAGCTAACGGTCTGGTATGTGAGGACTAGGACCTGAAGCTAACAGTCTGGTGTGTGAGGACTAGGACCTGAAGCTAACAGTCTGGTGTGTGAGGACTAGGACCTGAAGCTAACAGTCTGGTGTGTGAGGACTAGGACCTGAAGCTAACAGTCTGGTGTGTGAGGACTAGGACCTGAAGCTAACAGTCTGGTGTGTGAGGACTAGGACCTGAAGCTAACAGTCTGGTATGTGAAGACTAGGACCTGAAGCTAACAGTCTGGTGTGTGAGGACTAGGACCTGAAGCTAACAGTCTGGTATGTGAGGACTAGGACCTGAAGCTAACAGTCTGGTGTGTGAGGACTAGGACCTGAAGCTAGCAGTCTGGTATGTGAGGACTATGACCTGAAGCTAACAGTCTGGTATGTGAGGACTAGGACCTGAAGCTAACAGTCTGGTGTGTGAGGACTAGGACCTAAAGCTAACAGTCTGGTATGTGAGGACTATGACCTGAAGCTAACAGTCTGGTATGTGAGGACTATGACCTGAAGCTAACAGTCTGGTGTGTGAGGACTAGGACCTGAAGCTAACAGTCTGGTGTGTGAGGACTAGGACCTGAAGCTAACAGTCTGGTATGTGAGGACTAGGACCTGAAGCTAACAGTCTGGTATGTGTGAGGACTAGGACCTGAAGCTAACAGTCTGGTATGTGTGAGGACTAGGATCTGAAGCTAGCAGTCTGGTATGTGAGGACTAGGACCTGAAGCTAACAGCCTGGTACATGAGGAATAGGACCTGAAGCTAGCAGTCTGGTATGTGAGGAATAGGACCTGAAGCTAACAGTCTGGTATGTGTGAGGACTAGGACCTGAAGCTAACAGTCTGGTATGTGAGGACTAGGACCTGAAGCTAACAGTCTGGTATGTGAGGAATAGGACCTGAAGCTAACAGTCTGGTATGTGAGGACTATGACCTGAAGCTAACAGTCTGGTATGTGAGGACTAGGACCTGAAGCTAACAGTCTGGTATGTGAGGACTAGGACCTGAAGCTAACAGCCTGGTAAGTGAGGACTAGGACCTGAAGCTAACAGTCTGGTATGTGAGGACTAGGACCTGAAGCTAACAGTCTGGTATGTGAGGACTAGGACCTGAAGCTAACAGTCTGGTATGTGAGGACTAGGACCTGAAGCTAACAGTCTGGTATGTGTGAGGACTAGGACCTGAAGCTAACAGTCTGGTATGTGAGGACTAGGACCTGAAGCTGACAGTCTGGTATGTGAGGACTAGGACCTGAAGCTAACAGTCTGGTATGTGAGGACTAGGACCTGAAGCTAACAGTCTGGTATGTGAGGACTAGGACCTGAAGCTAACAGTCTGGTATGTGAGGACTAGGACCTGAAGCTAACAGTCTGGTATGTGAGGACTAGGACCTGAAGCTAACAGTCTGGTATGTGAGGACTAGGACCTGAAGCTAACAGTCTGGTATGTGAGGACTAGGACCTGAAGCTAACAGTCTGGTATGTGAGGACTAGGACCTGAAGCGAACAGTCTGGTATGTGAGGACTAGGACCTGAAGCTAACAGCCTGGTATGTGAGGACTAGGACCTGAAGCTAACAGTCTGGTATGTGTGAGGACTAGGACCTGAAGCTAACAGTCTGGTGTGTGTGAGGACTAGGACCTGAAGCTAACAGTCTGGTATGTGTGAGGACTAGGACCTGAAGCTAACCGTCTGGTATGTGAGGAATAGGACCTGAAGCTAACAGTCTGGTATGTGAGGAATAGGACCTGAAGCTAACAGTCTGGTATGTGAGGACTAGGACCTGAAGCTAACAGTCTGGTATGTGTGAGGACTAGGACCTGAAACTAACAGCCTGGTATGTGAGGAATAGGACCTGAAGCTAACAGTCTGGTATGTGAGGACTACGACCTGAAGCTAACAGCCTGGTATGTGAGGACTAGGACCTGAAGCTAACAGTCTGGTATGTGAGGACTAGGACCTGAAGCTAACAGTCTGGTATGTGAGGACTAGGACCTGAAGCTAACAGTCTGGTATGTGAGGACTAGGACCTGAAGCTAACAGTCTGGTATGTGTGAGGACTAGGACCTGAAGCTAACAGTCTGGTATGTGAGGACTAGGACCTGAAGCTAACAGTCTGGTATGTGAGGACTAGGACCTGAAGCTAACAGTCTGGTATGTGAGGACTAGGACCTGAAGCTAACAGTCTGGTATGTGAGGACTAGGACCTGTAGCTAACAGTCTGGTATGTGAGGACTAGGACCTGAAGCTAACAGTCTGGTATGTGAGGACTAGGACCTGTAGCTAACAGTCTGGTATGTGAGGACTATGACCTGAAGCTAACAGTCTGGTGTGTGAGGACTAGGACCTGAAGCTAAAAGTCTGGTATGTGAGGACTAGGACCTGAAGCTAAAAGTCTGGTATGTGAGGAATAGGACCTGAAGCTAACAGTCTGGTATGTGAGGACTAGGACCTGAAGCTAATAGTCTGGTATGTGTGAGGACTAGGACCTGAAGCTAACAGTCTGGTATGTGAGGACTAGGACCTGAAGCTAACAGTCTGGTATGTGTGAGGACTAGGACCTGAAGCTAACAGTCTGGTATGTGTGAGGACTAGGACCTGAAGCTAACAGTCTGGTATGTGAGGACTAGGACCTGAAGCTAACAGTCTGGTATGTGTGAGGACTAGGATCTGAAGCTAGCAGTCTGGTATGTGAGGACTAGGACCTGAAGCTAACAGCCTGGTACGTGAGGAATAGGACCTGAAGCTAACAGTCTGGTATGTGAGGAATAGGACCTGAAGCTAACAGTCTGGTATGTGTGAGGACTAGGACCTGAAGCTAACAGTCTGGTATGTGAGGACTAGGACCTGAAGCTAACAGCCTGGTATGTGAGGACTAGGACCTGAAGCTAACAGTCTGGTATGTGAGGACTAGGACCTGAAGCTAACAGTCTGGTATGTGAGGACTAGGACCTGAAGCTAACAGTCTGGTATGTGAGGACTAGGACCTGAAGCTAACAGTCTGGTATGTGAGGAATAGGACCTGAAGCTAACAGTCTGGTATGTGAGGACTAGGACCTGAAGCTAACAGTCTGGTATGTGTGAGGACTAGGACCTGAAGCTAACAGTCTGGTATGTGAGGACTAGGACCTGAAGCTAACAGTCTGGTATGTGAGGACTAGGACCTGAAGCTAACAGTCTGGTATGTGAGGACTAGGACCTGAAGCTAACAGTCTGGTATGTGAGGACTAGGACCTGAAGCTAACAGTCTGGTATGTGAGGACTAGGACCTGAAGCTAACAGTCTGGTATGTGAGGACTAGGACCTGAAGCTAACAGTCTGGTATGTGTGAGGACTAGGACCTGAAGCTAACAGTCTGGTACGTGAGGAATAGGACCTGAAGCTAGCAGTCTGGTATGTGAGGAATAGGACCTGAAGCTAACAGTCTGGTATGTGTGAGGACTAGGACCTGAAGCTAACAGTCTGGTATGTGAGGACTAGGACCTGAAGCTAACAGTCTGGTATGTGAGGAATAGGACCTGAAGCTAACAGTCTGGTATGTGAGGAATAGGACTTGAAGCTAACAGTCTGGTATGTGAGGACTAGGACCTGTAGCTAACAGTCTGGTATGTGAGGAATAGGACCTGAAGCTAACAGTCTGGTGTGTGAGGACTAGGACCTGAAGCTAACAGTCTGGTATGTGTGAGGACTAGGACCTGAAGCTAACCGTCTGGTATGTGAGGAATAGGACCTGAAGCTAACAGTCTGGTATGTGAGGAATAGGACCTGAAGCTAACAGTCTGGTATGTGAGGACTAGGACCTGAAGCTAACAGTCTGGTATGTGTGAGGACTAGGACCTGAAGCTAACAGTCTGGTATGTGAGGACTAGGACCTGAAGCTAACAGTCTGGTATGTGAGGACTAGGACCTGAAGCTAACAGTCTGGTATGTGTGAGGACTAGGACCTGAAGCTAACCGTCTGGTATGTGAGGAATAGGACCTGAAGCTAACAGTCTGGTATGTGAGGACTAGGACCTGAAGCTAACAGTCTGGTATGTGAGGACTAGGACCTGAAGCTAACAGTCTGGTATGTGAGGACTAGGACCTGTAGCTAACAGTCTGGTATGTGAGGACTATGACCTGAAGCTAACAGTCTGGTGTGTGAGGACTAGGACCTGAAGCTAAAAGTCTGGTATGTGAGGACTAGGACCTGAAGCTAACAGTCTGGTGTGTGAGGACTAGGACCTGAAGCTAACAGTCTGGTATGTGAGGACTAGGACCTGAAGCTAATAGTCTGGTATGTGTGAGGACTAGGACCTGAAGCTAACAGTCTGGTATGTGAGGACTAGGACCTGAAGCTAACAGTCTGGTATGTGTGAGGACTAGGACCTGAAGCTAACAGTCTGGTATGTGTGAGGACTAGGACCTGAAGCTAACAGTCTGGTATGTGAGGACTAGGACCTGAAGCTAACAGTCTGGTATGTGTGAGGACTAGGATCTGAAGCTAGCAGTCTGGTATGTGAGGACTAGGACCTGAAGCTAACAGCCTGGTACGTGAGGAATAGGACCTGAAGCTAACAGTCTGGTATGTGTGAGGACTAGGACCTGAAGCTAACAGTCTGGTATGTGAGGACTAGGACCTGAAGCTAACAGTCTGGTATGTGAGGAATAGGACCTGAAGCTAACAGTCTGGTATGTGAGGACTAGGACCTGTAGCTAACAGTCTGGTATGTGAGGAATAGGACCTGAAGCTAACAGTCTGGTGTGTGAGGACTAGGACCTGAAGCTAACAGTCTGGTATGTGTGAGGAATAGGACCTGAAGCTAACCGTCTGGTATGTGAGGAATAGGACCTGAAGCTAACAGTCTGGTATGTGAGGACTAGGACCTGAAGCTAACAGTCTGGTATGTGAGGACTAGGACCTGAAGCTAACAGTCTGGTATGTGTGAGGACTAGGACCTGAAGCTAACAGGCTGGTATGTGAGGAATAGGACCTGAAGCTAACAGTCTGGTATGTGTGAGGACTAGGATCTGAAGCTAGCAGTCTGGTATGTGAGGACTAGGACCTGAAGCTAACAGCCTGGTACGTGAGGAATAGGACCTGAAGCTAACAGTCTGGTATGTGAGGACTAGGACCTGAAGCTAACAGTCTGGTATGTGAGGAATAGGACCTGAAGCTAACAGTCTGGTGTGTGAGGACTAGGACCTGAAGCTAACAGTCTGGTATGTGAGGACTAGGACCTGAAGCTAACAGTCTGGTATGTGAGGACTAGGACCTGAAGCTAACAGTCTGGTATGTGTGAGGACTAGGACCTGAAGCTAACAGCCTGGTATGTGAGGAATAGGACCTGAAGCTAACAGTCTGGTATGTGAGGACTAGGACCTGAAGCTAACAGCCTGGTATGTGAGGACTAGGACCTGAAGCTAACAGTCTGGTATGTGAGGACTAGGACCTGAAGCTAACAGTCTGGTATGTGAGGACTAGGACCTGAAGCTAACAGTCTGGTATGTGAGGACTAGGACCTGAAGCTAACAGTCTGGTATGTGAGGACTAGGACCTGAAGCTAACAGTCTGGTATGTGAGGACTAGGACCTGAAGCTAACAGTCTGGTATGTGAGGACTAGGACCTGAAGCTAACAGTCTGGTATGTGTGAGGACTAGGACCTGAAGCTAACAGTCTGGTCGTGAGGAATAGGACCTGAAGCTAGCAGTCTGGTATGTGAGGAATAGGACCTGAAGCTAACAGTCTGGTATGTGTGAGGACTAGGACCTGAAGCTAACAGTCTGGTATGTGAGGACTAGGACCTGAAGCTAACAGTCTGGTATGTGAGGAATAGGACCTGAAGCTAACAGTCTGGTATGTGAGGAATAGGACTTGAAGCTAACAGTCTGGTATGTGAGGACTAGGACCTGAAGCTAACAGTCTGGTATGTGAGGAATAGGACCTGAAGCTAACAGTCTGGTGTGTGAGGACTAGGACCTGAAGCTAACAGTCTGGTATGTGTGAGGACTAGGACCTGAAGCTAACAGTCTGGTATGTGAGGAATAGGACCTGAAGCTAACAGTCTGGTATGTGAGGAATAGGACCTGAAGCTAACAGTCTGGTATGTGAGGACTAGACCTGAAGCTAACAGCCTGGTATGTGAGGACTAGGACCTGAAGCTAACAGTCTGGTATGTGAGGACTAGGACCTGAAGCTAACAGTCTGGTATGTGAGGACTAGGACCTGAAGCTAACAGTCTGGTATGTGTGAGGACTAGGACCTGAAGCTAACAGTCTGGTATGTGAGGACTAGGACCTGAAGCTAACAGTCTGGTATGTGAGGACTAGGACCTGAAGCTAACAGTCTGGTATGTGAGGACTAGGACCTGAAGCTAACAGTCTGGTATGTGAGGACTAGGACCTGTAGCTAACAGTCTGGTATGTGAGGACTATGACCTGAAGCTAACAGTCTGGTGTGTGAGGACTAGGACCTGAAGCTAAAAGTCTGGTATGTGAGGACTAGGACCTGAAGCTAACAGTCTGGTGTGTGAGGACTAGGACCTGAAGCTAACAGTCTGGTATGTGAGGACTAGGACCTGAAGCTAACAGTCTGGTATGTGTGAGGACTAGGACCTGAAGCTAACAGTCTGGTATGTGTGAGGACTAGGACCTGAAGCTAACAGTCTGGTATGTGTGAGGACTAGGACCTGAAGCTAACAGTCTGGTATGTGTGAGGACTAGGACCTGAAGCTAACAGTCTGGTATGTGAGGACTAGGACCTGAAGCTAACAGTCTGGTATGTGTGAGGACTAGGATCTGAAGCTAGCAGTCTGGTATGTGAGGACTAGGACCTGAAGCTAACAGCCTGGTACGTGAGGAATAGGACCTGAAGCTAACAGTCTGGTATGTGTGAGGACTAGGACCTGAAGCTAACAGTCTGGTATGTGAGGACTAGGACCTGAAGCTAACAGTCTGGTATGTGAGGACTAGGACCTGAAGCTAACAGTCTGGTATGTGAGGACTAGGACCTGTAGCTAACAGTCTGGTATGTGAGGAATAGGACCTGAAGCTAACAGTCTGGTGTGTGAGGACTAGGACCTGAAGCTAACAGTCTGGTATGTGTGAGGAATAGGACCTGAAGCTAACAGTCTGGTATGTGAGGAATAGGACCTGAAGCTAACAGTCTGGTATGTGAGGACTAGGACCTGAAGCTAACAGTCTGGTATGTGAGGACTAGGACCTGAAGCTAACAGTCTGGTATGTGTGAGGACTAGGACCTGAAGCTAACAGTCTGGTATGTGAGGACTAGGACCTGAAGCTAACAGTCTGGTATGTGTGAGGACTAGGATCTGAAGCTAGCAGTCTGGTATGTGAGGACTAGGACCTGAAGCTAACAGCCTGGTACGTGAGGAATAGGACCTGAAGCTAACAGTCTGGTATGTGAGGACTAGGACCTGAAGCTAACAGTCTGGTATGTGAGGAATAGGACCTGAAGCTAACAGTCTGGTGTGTGAGGACTAGGACCTGAAGCTAACAGTCTGGTATGTGAGGACTAGGACCTGAAGCTAACAGTCTGGTATGTGAGGACTAGGACCTGAAGCTAACAGTCTGGTATGTGTGAGGACTAGGACCTGAAGCTAACAGCCTGGTATGTGAGGAATAGGACCTGAAGCTAACAGTCTGGTATGTGAGGACTAGGACCTGAAGCTAACAGCCTGGTATGTGAGGACTAGGACCTGAAGCTAACAGTCTGGTATGTGAGGACTAGGACCTGAAGCTAACAGTCTGGTATGTGAGGACTAGGACCTGAAGCTAACAGTCTGGTATGTGAGGACTAGGACCTGAAGCTAACAGTCTGGTATGTGAGGACTAGGACCTGAAGCTAACAGTCTGGTGTGTGAGGACTAGGACCTGAAGCTAACAGTCTGGTATGTGAGGAATAGGACCTGAAGCTAACAGTCTGGTATGTGAGGACTAGGACCTGAAGCTAACAGTCTGGTATGTGTGAGGACTAGGATCTGAAGCTAACAGCCTGGTATGTGAGGACTAGGACCTGAAGCTAACAGTCTGGTATGTGAGGACTAGGACCTGAAGCTAACAGTCTGGTATGTGTGAGGACTAGGACCTGAAGCTAACAGTCTGGTATGTGAGGACTAGGACCTGAAGCTAACAGTCTGGTATGTGAGGAATAGGACCTGAAGCTAACAGTCTGGTATGTGAGGAATAGGACCTGAAGCTAACAGTCTGGTATGTGAGGACTAGGACCTGAAGCTAACAGTCTGGTATGTGAGGACTAGGACCTGAAGCTAACAGTCTGGTATGTGAGGACTAGGACCTGAAGCTAACAGTCTGGTATGTGAGGACTAGGACCTGAAGCTAACAGTCTGGTATGTGAGGACTAGGACCTGAAGCTAACAGTCTGGTATGTGTGAGGACTAGGACCTGAAGCTAACAGTCTGGTGTGTGAGGACTAGGACCTGAAGCTAACAGTCTGGTATGTGTGAGGAATAGGACCTGAAGCTAACAGTCTGGTATGTGAGGACTAGGACCTGAAGCTAACAGTCTGGTATGTGTGAGGACTAGGATCTGAAGAGCAGTCTGGTATGTGAGGACTAGGACCTGAAGCTAACAGTCTGGTATGTGAGGAATAGGACCTGAAGCTAACAGTCTGGTATGTGAGGACTAGGACCTGAAGCTAACAGTCTGGTATGTGAGGAATAGGACCTGAAGCTAACAGTCTGGTGTGTGAGGACTAGGACCTGAAGCTAACAGTCTGGTATGTGAGGACTAGGACCTGAAGCTAACAGTCTGGTATGTGAGGACTAGGACCTGAAGCTAACAGTCTGGTATGTGAGGACTAGGACCTGAAGCTAACAGTCTGGTATGTGAGGACTAGGACCTGAAGCTAACAGTCTGGTATGTGAGGACTAGGACCTGAAGCTAACAGTCTGGTATGTGAGGACTAGGACCTGAAGCTAACAGTCTGGTATGTGAGGACTAGGACCTGAAGCTAACAGTCTGGTATGTGAGGACTAGGACCTGAAGCTAACAGTCTGGTATGTGTGAGGACTAGGACCTGAAGCTAACAGTCTGGTATGTGAGGACTAGGACCTGAAGCTAACAGTCTGGTATGTGAGGACTAGGACCTGAAGCTAACAGTCTGGTATGTGAGGACTAGGACCTGAAGCTAACAGTCTGGTATGTGAGGACTAGGACCTGAAGCTAACAGTCTGGTATGTGAGGACTAGGACCTGAAGCTAACAGTCTGGTATGTGAGGACTAGGACCTGAAGCTAACAGTCTGGTATGTGAGGACTAGGACCTGAAGCTAACAGTCTGGTATGTGTGAGGACTAGGACCTGAAGCTAACAGTCTGGTATGTGTGAGGACTAGGACCTGAAGCTAACAGCCTGGTATGTGAGGACTAGGACCTGAAGCTAACAGTCTGGTATGTGTGAGGACTAGGATCTGAAGCTAGCAGTCTGGTATGTGAGGACTAGGACCTGAAGCTAACAGCCTGGTACGTGAGGAATAGGACCTGAAGCTAACAGTCTGGTATGTGTGAGGACTAGGACCTGAAGCTAACAGTCTGGTATGTGAGGACTAGGACCTGAAGCTAACAGTCTGGTATGTGAGGAATAGGACCTGAAGCTAACAGTCTGGTATGTGAGGACTAGGACCTGTAGCTAACAGTCTGGTATGTGAGGAATAGGACCTGAAGCTAACAGTCTGGTGTGTGAGGACTAGGACCTGAAGCTAACAGTCTGGTATGTGTGAGGAATAGGACCTGAAGCTAACAGTCTGGTATGTGAGGAATAGGACCTGAAGCTAACAGTCTGGTATGTGAGGACTAGGACCTGAAGCTAACAGTCTGGTATGTGAGGACTAGGACCTGAAACTAACAGTCTGGTATGTGTGAGGACTAGGACCTGAAGCTAACAGTCTGGTATGTGAGGAATAGGACCTGAAGCTAACAGCCTGGTATGTGAGGACTAGGACCTGAAGCTAACAGTCTGGTATGTGAGGACTAGGACCTGAAGCTAACAGTCTGGTATGTGAGGACTAGGACCTGAAGCTAACAGTCTGGTATGTGAGGACTAGGACCTGAAGCTAACAGTCTGGTATGTGAGGACTAGAACCTGAAGCTATCAGTCTGGTATGTGAGGACTAGGACCTGAAGCTAACAGTCTGGTATGTGTGAGGACTAGGACCTGAAGCTAACAGTCTGGTATGTGAGGACTAGGACCTGAAGCTAACAGTCTGGTATGTGTGAGGACTAGGATCTGAAGCTAGCAGTCTGGTATGTGAGGACTAGGACCTGAAGCTAACAGCCTGGTACGTGAGGAATAGGACCTGAAGCTAACAGTCTGGTATGTGAGGAATAGGACCTGAAGCTAACAGTCTGGTATGTGTGAGGACTAGGACCTGAAGCTAACAGTCTGGTATGTGAGGAATAGGACCTGAAGCTAACAGTCTGGTATGTGAGGAATAGGACCTGAAGCTAACAGTCTGGTATGTGAGGACTAGGACCTAGCTAACAGTCTGGTATGTGAGGAATAGGACCTGAAGCTAACAGTCTGGTGTGTGAGGACTAGGACCTGAAGCTAACAGTCTGGTATGTGAGGACTAGGACCTGAAGCTAACAGTCTGGTATGTGAGGACTAGGACCTGAAGCTAACAGTCTGGTATGTGTGAGGACTAGGACCTGAAGCTAACAGCCTGGTATGTGAGGAATAGGACCTGAAGCTAACAGTCTGGTATGTGAGGACTACGACCTGAAGCTAACAGCCTGGTATGTGAGGACTAGGACCTGAAGCTAACAGTCTGGTATGTGAGGACTAGGACCTGAAGCTAACAGTCTGGTATGTGAGGACTAGGACCTGAAGCTAACAGTCTGGTATGTGAGGACTAGGACCTGAAGCTAACAGTCTGGTATGTGAGGACTAGGACCTGAAGCTAACAGTCTGGTATGTGAGGACTAGGACCTGAAGCTAACAGTCTGGTATGTGTGAGGACTAGGACCTGAAGCTAACAGTCTGGTATGTGAGGACTAGGACCTGAAGCTAACAGTCTGGTATGTGAGGACTAGGACCTGAAGCTAACAGTCTGGTATGTGAGGACTAGGACCTGAAGCTAACAGTCTGGTATGTGAGGACTAGGACCTGAAGCTAACAGTCCGGTATGTGTGAGGACTAGGACCTGAAGCTAACAGTCTGGTATGTGAGGACTAGGACCTGAAGCTAACAGTCTGGTATGTGAGGACTAGGACCTGAAGCTAACAGTCTGGTATGTGTGAGGACTAGGACCTGTAGCTAACAGTCTGGTGTATGTGAGGACTAGGACCTGAAGCTAACAGTCTGGTATGTGTGAGGACTAGGACCTGAAACTAACAGTCTGGTATGTGAGGACTAGGACCTGAAGCTAACAGTCTGGTATGTGAGGACTAGGACCTGAAGCTAACAGTCTGGTATGTGAGGACTAGGACCTGAAGCTAACAGTCTGGTATGTGAGGACTAGGACCTGAAGCTAACAGTCTGGTATGTGAGGACTAGGACCTGAAGCTAACAGTCTGGTATGTGTGAGGACTAGGACCTGAAGCTAACAGTCTGGTATGTGAGGACTAGGACCTGAAGCTAACAGTCTGGTATGTGAGGACTAGGACCTGAAGCTAACAGTCTGGTGTGTGTGAGGACTAGGACCTGTAGCTAACAGTCTGGTATGTGTGAGGACTAGGACCTGAAGCTAACAGTCTGGTATGTGTGAGGACTAGGACCTGAAGCTAACAGTCTGGTATGTGAGGACTAGGACCTGAAGCTAACAGTCTGGTATGTGTGAGGACTAGGACCTGAAGCTAACAGTCTGGTATGTGTGAGGACTAGGACCTGAAGCTAACAGTCTGGTATGTGAGGACTAGGACCTGAAGCTAACAGTCTGGTATGTGAGGACTAGGACCTGAAGCTAACAGTCTGGTATGTGAGGACTAGGACCTGAAGCTAACAGTCTGGTATGTGAGGACTAGGACCTGAAGCTAACAGTCTGGTATGTGTGAGGACTAGGACCTGTAGCTAACAGTCTGGTATGTGAGGAATAGGACCTGAAGCTAACAGTCTGGTATGTGAGGACTAGGACCTGAAGCTAACAGTCTGGTATGTGAGGACTAGGACCTGAAGCTAACAGTCTGGTATGTGAGGACTATGACCTGAAGCTAACAGTCTGGTATGTGAGGACTAGGACCTGAAGCTAACAGTCTGGTATGTGAGGACTAGGACCTGAAGCTAAAAGTCTGGTATGTGAGGACTAGGACCTGTAGCTAACAGTCTGGTATGTGAGGACTAGGACCTGAAGCTAACAGTCTGGTATGTGAGGACTAGGACCTGAAGCTAACAGTCTGGTGTGTGAGGACTAGGACCTGAAGCTAACAGTCTGGTATGTGAGGACTAGGACCTGAAGCTAACAGTCTGGTATGTGAGGACTAGGACCTGAAGCTAACAGTCTGGTATGTGAGGACTAGGACCTGTAGCTAACAGTCTGGTATGTGAGGACTAGGACCTGAAGCTAACAGTCTGGTATGTGAGGAATAGGACCTGAAGCTAACAGTCTGGTATGTGTGAGGACTAAGACCTGAAGCTAACAGTCTGGTATGTGAGGACTAGGACCTAAAAGAGGAAAAACTCTACGTTTTGAATCCAGTGTTATTTTGTTTGTCAGTTCATAAACTGATATTTAAAAATTAAAATAAATTACTATATTTGTGTGTAACCATAATATTTGTTCAAATATTTTTCTGTCCTTTTCTGATTAAACTGAAATTGCAACCAGCTTTCTATGGCTTGTTTTAAAAACAGTGATATTTTGTAGATGATTTCATTTTCAAATACCCGAAAGTGAGAGGTTGTAATCTTGAATGAAGGGGGAAAGGCCATTCTTGAACACGGGGTGAGCCGTTCTTAATAATCTGATAGAGAACCAGTTCAGATTTCACTATAGCTTTTGTATGAATGAAGCCTTTAGTGAGAAGTCTGTTTTAATATTTAATCATTTCTGCCCTCTGAATTCATATTCATTATATAAACAGGCCATTTCATTTTGTCTTGCTTGCCGTTCCAATTAAAGTGGAATATTTTGTGCTCATATAATTAAAAAAACAATTCATCAGCTGTAAGGTGAAGTTTTATTTACTTATAGCAGTTTGAAGACTACTCTCTCTCTCCACAGACTCAATTCTTACAACCCCACTGCTTTTGTGGAATGTGGAATGTACACTTACAGTCCCTCAATCTGTCTCTCTCTCCCTCAATCTGTCTCTCTCTCCCTCAATCTGTCTCTCTCTCCCTCAATCTGTCTCTCTATCCCTCAATCTGTCTCTCTATCCCTCAATCTGTCTATCTCTCCCTCAATCTGTCTCTCTATCCTTCAATCTGTCTCTCTCTCCCTCAATCTGTCTCTCTATCCCTCAATCTCTCCCTCAATCTGTCTCTCTCCCTCAATCTGTCTCTCTATCCCTCAATCTGTCTCTCTCTCCCTCAATCTGTCTCTCTATCCCTCAATCTGTCTCTCTCTCCCTCAATCTGTCTCTATCCCTCAATCCTCCTCAATCTGTCTCTCTATCCCTCAATCTCTCTCCTCCCTCAATCTGTCTCTCTATCCCTCAATCTGTCTCTCCTCCCTCAATCTGTCTCTCTATCCCTCAATCTCTCTCCCTCAATCTGTCTCTCCCTCAATCTGTCTCTCTATCCCTCAATCTGTCTCAATCTGTCTCTCCCTCAATCTGTCTCTCTATCCCTCAATCTGTCTCTCTCTCCCTCAATCTGTCTCTCTATCCCTCCCTCAATCTGTCTCTCTATCCCTCAATCTGTCTCCCTCAATCTGTCCCTCAATCTGTCTCTCTCTCCCTCAATCTGTCTCTCTATCCCTCAATCTGTCTCTCTCTCCCTCAATCTGTCTCTCTCTCCCTCAATCTGTCTCTCTCTCCCTCAATCTGTCTCTCTCTCCCTCAATCTGTCTCTCTCTCTATCCCTCAATCTGTCTCTCTATCTCAATCTGTCTATCTCTCCCTCAATCTGTCTCTCTATCCTTCAATCTGTCTATCTCTCCCTCAATCTGTCTCTCTCTCCCTCAATCTGTCTATCTCTCCCTCAATCTGTCTCTCTATCCCTCAATCTGTCTCTCTATCCCTCAATCTCTCTCTCTATCCCTCAATCTCTCTCTATCCCTCGCTCTCTCTCTCTTCCTCCATCTCTCTCTTCCTCCATCTCTCTCTCTTCCTCCATCTCTCTCTCTCTTCCTCAATCTCTCTCTCTTCCTCAATCTCTCTCTCTTCCTCAATCTCTCTCTCTTCCTCGATCTCTCTCTTCCTCGATCTCTCTCTTCCTCGATCTCTCTCTTCCTCGATCTCTCTCTCTTCCTCAATCTCTCTCTCTTCCTCAATCTCTCTCTCTATCCCTCGATCTCTCAATTCAATTCAATTCAATTCAAGGGCTTTATTGGCATGGGAAACATGTGTTAACATCATTAAAGCAAGTGAGGTAGATAATATATAAAGTGAATATATAAAGTGAAATAAACAATACAAATTAACAGTAAACATTACACATACAGAAGTTTCAAAACAATAAAGACATTACAAATGTCATATTATATATATATATACAGTGTTTTAACAATGTACAAATGGTAAAGGACACAAGATAAAATAAATAAGCATAAATATGGGTTGTATTTACAATGGTGTGTGTTCACTGGTTGAACTTTTCTCGTGGCATCAGGTCACAAATCTTGCTGCTGTGATGGCACACTGTGGAATTTCACCCAGTAGATATGGGAGGTTATCAAAATTGGATTTGTTTTCGAATTCTTTGTGGATCTGTGTAATCTGAGGGAAATATGTCTCTATAATATGGTCATACATTGGGCAGGAGGTTAGGAAGTGCAGCTCAGTTTCCACCTCATTTTGTGGGCAGTGAGCACATAGCCTGTCTTCTCTTGAGAGCCATGTCAGCCTACGGCGGCCTTTCTCAATAGCAAGGCTATGCTCACTAAGTCTGTACATAGTCAAAGCTTTCCTTAAGTTTGGGTCAGTCACAGTGGTCAGGTATTCTGCCACTGTGGACTCTCTGTTTAGGGCCAAATAGCATTCTAGTTTGCTCTGTTTTTTTGTTAATTCTTTCCAATGTGTCAAGTAATTATCTTTTTGTTTTCTCATGATTTGGTTGGGTCTAATTGTGCTGCTGTCCTGTGGGTGTGTTTGTGTTTGTGAACAGAGCCCCAGGACCAGCTTGCTTAGGGGAGTCTTCTCCAGGTTCATCTCTCTGTAGGTGATGGCTTTTGTTATGGAAGGTTTGGGAATCGCTTCCTTTTAGGTGGTTATAGAATTTAACGGCTCTTTTCTGGATTTTGATAATTAGTGGGTATCGGCCTAATTCTGCTCTGTATGCATTATTTGGTGTTCTGCGTTGTACACGGAGGATATTTTTGCAGAATTCTGCGTGCAGTGTGTCAATTTGGTGTTTGTCCCAAGTCTTGGTTGGTGAGCGGACCCCAGACCTCACAACCATAAAGGGCAATGCGCTCTATGACTGATTCAAGTATTGCTGCTGTGATGGCACACTGGTATTTCACCCAGTAGATATGGGAGTTTATCAAAATTGGATTGGTTTTGAAATTCTTTGTTGGTCTGTGTAATCTGAGGGAAATATGTCTCTCTAATATAGTCATACATTTGGAAGGAGGTTAGGAAGTGCAGCTCAGTTTCCACCTCATTTTGTGGGCAGTGTGCGCATAGCCATGTCTGCCTACGGCGGCCTTTCTCAATAGCAAGGCTATGCTCACTGAGTCGGTACATAGTCAAAGCTTTCCTTAAATTTGGGTCAGTCACTGTGTACTCTCTGTTTAGGGTCAAATAGCATTCAGGTTTTTAGGTAAATTCTTTCCAATGTGTCAAGTAATTATATTTTTGTTTTCTCATGATTTGGTTGGGTCTAATTGTGTTGCTGTCCTGGGGCTCTGTGGGGAGTGTTTGTGTTTGTGAACAGAGCCCCAGGACCAGCTTGCTTAGGGGACTCTTCTCCAGGTTCATCTCTCTGTCGATGATGGTTATGTTATGGAAGGTTTTGGAATTGCTTCTTTTTAGGTGGTTGTAGAATTGAATGGCTCTTTTCTGCATTTTGATAATTAGAGGGTATCAGCATAATTCTGCTCTGCATGCATTATTTGGTGTTTTACGTTGGGCAAAAAGTATTTAGTCAGCCACCAATTGTGCAATTTCTCCCACTTAAAAAGATGAGAGAGGCCTGTACTTTTCATCATAGGTACACTTCAACTATGACAGACAAAATGAGGAAAAAAAATCCAGAAAATCACATTGTAGGATTTTTAAGAAGAGGGTGGGGATTAAGCTGCATCCCTGTCTCACCCCACGACCCTGTGGAAAGAATTGTGTGTTTTTTGCCAATTTTAACCGCACACTTGTTGTTTGTGTACATGGATTTTATAATGTCGTATGTTTTACCCCCAACACCACTTTCCATCAGTTTGTATAGCAGACCCTCATGCCAAATTGAGTCAAAGCTTTTTGGAAATCAACAAAGCATGAGAAGACTGCCTCTGTTTTGGTTTGTTTGTTTGTCAATTAGGGTGTGCAGGGTGAATACGTGGTCTGTCGTACTGTAATTTGGTAAAAAGCCAATTTGATATTTGCTCAGCACATTGTTTTGACTGAGAATGCACTAGTCTGTTAATGATAATGAAGAGGATTTTTCCACGTTGACGCATATCAAATCTGTCTCCACTTTGGGGTGATCATTCATTGGTTCCAAATATTGGGGAAGCTAAGGACGATGTTAAAGAGTTTAAGTATATGTGGTCTGTATATTTGATCATTTCATTGAGGATACCATCAACCCCATAGGCCTTTTTGGGTTGGAGGGTTTGTATTTTGTCCTGTAGTTCATTCAAGGTAATTGGAGAATCCAGTGGGTTCTGGAATCCAGTGGGTTCTGGAATCCAGTGGGTTCTGGAATCCAGTGGGTTCTGGTAGTCTTCAATTGTTGATTCTAAGATTTGTATTTGATGATGTATGTTTTTGCTTTTAGTTCTTTGTTATAGAGCCAAAGGGATTGGAGAAGTGGTTTACCCATACATCTCTGTTTTAGATAACGCTTCGTGTTGATGTTTTCCCAGAAGTGGTTAGAGTCTATGGATTCTCTCTCTGTCTCTATCCCTCTCTCTGTCTCTATCCCTCTCTCTGTCTATCCCCCTCTCTCTCTGTCCCTCTTTCTCTATCCCTCTCTCTGTCTCTATCCCTCCCTCTCTCTCTACCCCCCCTCTCTCTATCCCTTTCTCTCTCTGTCTCTATCCCTCTGTCTATCCCCCCTCTCTCTACCTCCCTCTCTCTCTATCCCTTTCTCTCTGTCTCTATCCCTCCCTCTCTCTCTACCCCCCTCTCTCTATCCTTTCTGTCTATCCCCTCTCTCTATGTCTCTATCCCTCTCTCTACCTCCCCTCTCTCTCTATCCCTTTCTCTCTGTCTCTATCCCTCCCTCTCTCTCTACCCCCTCTCTCTATCCCTTTCTCTCTCTGTCTCTATCCCTCTCTCTCTCTCTATCCCTCTCTCTACCCCCTCTCTATCCCTTTCTCTCTGTCTATCCCTCTCTCTTTCTCTCTCTCTCTCTGTCTCTATCCCCCCTCTCTTTCTCTGTCCTCTCTCTCTGTCTCTATCCCTCTCTCTCTCTTTCTCTGTCCTCTCTCTCTCAGCAGCACATTATCATCATACATGCACCCAAAATAAGAGCAGATTACACGTTAAAGAAAAAATAATTCAATATTTATTTGCTGTATAAACATCTTGCATTGTTTTCCATATAACAATACATCGGTTTAACATCCTTCGACATCAGGAAGTATCAACTGCCCTGCTGACAGTTTAATGCACAGCGTCTTATATACAGCATACATAGAAACAGCTATTGAACGGGCAGGAAGCTGTTACAAGATGCAGAAAGATGCATTGTCAAAAAAAATCCCTGAAAATTCCCTCAGTGAGGTAAGATACAGAGCCTTCAGAAAGCATCCAAACCCATTGACTCATTCCACATGTTGTTGTGTGCCTGAATTCACAATGGATTAAAAAAAAAAAAATCTCACCCATCTACACACAATTACCCATAATGACAAAGTGAAAACATGTTTTTTAGAAATGTTTGCAAATGTATTGAAAATGAAATATCTCATTTACATAAGTATTAGCACACCCGTGGCAGTGATTGCAGCTGTGAGTCTTTCTGGGTAAGTCTCGAAGAGCTGTGAGTCTTTCTGGGTAAGTCTAAGAGCTGTGAGTCTTTCTGGGTAAGTCTCGAAGAGCTGTGAGTCTTTCTGGGTAAGTCTCGAAGAGCTGTGAGTCTTTCTGGGTAAGTCTAAGAGCTGTGTGTCTTTCTGGGTAAGTCTCTAAGAGCTGTGAGTCTTTCTGGGTGAGTCTCTAAGAGCTGTGTGTCTTTCTGGGTAAGTCTCTAAGAGCTGTGAGTCTTTCTGTAAGGTAAGAGCTGTGAGTCTTTCTGGGTAAGTCTAAGAGCTGTGAGTCTTTCTGGTAAGTCTCGAAGAGCTGTGAGTCTTTCTGGGTAAGTCTAAGAGCTGTGAGTCTTTCTGGGTCAGTCTCTAAGAGCTGTGAGTCTTTCTGGGTCAGTCTCTAAGAGCTGTGAGTCTTTCTGGGTAAGTCTCTAAGAGCTGTGAGTCTTTCTGGGTAAGTCTCTAAGAGCTGTGAGTCTTTCTGGGTCAGTCTCTAAGAGCTGTGAGTCTTTCTGGGTAAGTCTCTAAGAGTTGTGAGTCTTTCTGGGTAAGTAAGAGTCTTTCTCTCGAAGAGCTGTGAGTCTTTCTGGGTAAGGTTCTAAGAGCTGTGAGTCTTTCTGGGTAAGGTTCTAAGAGCTGTGAGTCTTTCTGAGGTAAGTCTCTAAGAGCTGTGAGTCTTTCTGGGGTAAGAGTTGTGAGTCTTTCTGGGTAAGTCTAAGAGCTGTGAGTCTTTCTGGGTCAGTCTCTAAGAGCTGTGAGTCTTTCTGGGTAAGTCTCTAAGAGCTGTGAGTCTTTCTGGGTAAGTCTCTAAGAGCTGTGAGTCTTTCTGGGTAAGTCTCGAAGAGCTGTGAGTCTTTCTGGGTAAGTCTCGAAGAGCTGTGAGTCTTTCTGGGTAAGTCTAAGAGCTGTGAGTCTTTCTGGGTAAGTCTCGAAGAGCTGTGAGTCTTTCTGGGTAAGTCTCGAAGAGCTGTGAGTCTTTCTGGGTAAGTCTCGAAGAGCTGTGAGTCTTTCTGGGTAAGTCTCGAAGAGCTTTGCACACCTGGATTGTACAATATTTGCACATTTTTATTTTTGTAATTCTTCAAGCTTTGTCAAATTGGTTGTTGATCATTGCTGGACAGCCATTTTCGTGTCTTGTCATAGACTTTCAAGCAGTTGCAGTCAAAACTGCAACTCGGCCACTCAGGAACATTGAATGTTGTCTTGTGTAGATTTGACCTTAGGTTATTGTCCTGCTGAAAGGTGATTTCATCTCCCAGTATCTGGTGGAAAGCAGACTGAACCAGGTTTTCCTCTAGGATTTTGCCTGTGGTTAATTCTATTCTGTTTATTTTTATCAAATTAAAAAAAAAATTTTTTTTTAAAAGTGCCATTGACAAGCATACCCATACAATGATGCAGCCACTACCACTATATATGAAGCGTCTCAACGATGCGTTGGATTTGTCCCTTTTGTGTTCAGGGCAAAAAGTGAATTGTTGTTGATCCATCCTCAGTTTTCTCCTATCACAGCCATTAAACACTATAACTTTTTTAAAGTCACCATTGGCTTCATGGTGAAATCCCTGAGCGGTTTCCTTCCTCTCCAGCAACTGAGTTAGGAAGGACACCTGTATCTTTGTAGTGACTGGGTATATTGTAACACCATCCAAAGTGTAATTAATAACTTCACCATGCTCAAAGGGATATTCAATGTCTGCAGTAGGTGCCCTTCTCTCTGATTCCACTTTGACATTATTGTGGGTAGGCCAGTGACACAAAAATTTAATAAATTTTAAATCTTAATAAATCTTAATTTAATAAAATGTTAAATTCAGGCCGCGACACAACAAAAAGTGGAAAAAGTCAAGGGGTGTGAATACTGTGAAGGCTCTGTAACCATTCACTTCCATTCTTCTCCTCTTTTCCCTGGCCTCTCTCACTCCCTCCATCTCACGGATCCAACACACTCTTAGGTCTATGTCCCAAATTGCACCCTATTCCCTATATAGTGCACAAATTTTGACCTGTTTTGAAACTTGGTCTAAAGTAGTGCACTATATATAGGGAATAGGGTGCAATTTGGAACGCATGCTTAGTTAACAGGAAGAAGCTACAATAAAATGTCACAACAAAAAATACAAATATTCTTGTGTTTTGTCAAATATACAAACGGAGAAAAAACAAACGTTTTTCTTTCATCATAAACACATCAAGCAGCTGGATTTTCTCTTTAAAAAAAACAACAAAAACAACAACAACAACAACGGCACTGAAATACATTTCAACCCTCTGTGTCCCAAATGGCACCCTATTCCCTACATAATGCACTACTTTTGACCAGAGCCCTATGGTGGCATCGTCAAGAAGTAGCGCACTATAAAGTGTGCGATTTGGGACGACGTGTGATCCACATTTCCTTATTGTTGTGACTGGGTTCAGACTCCAAACTGATAAAGTCCTATGGAGCATATGTACAAAAACAACAACGCATTATCATCTGGAATAATGCTATATATTATATTTCGGAGAAACAACTTTGCATATCAGCTTTAAGATATAATATATTGAAAGGCCACAGGAATTAGACTGATAGGATAGAGTACATTATCAAAAACACAACTAAAATGGTTGAAGAAGAAATGACAAGAGCTGCGATAGATCCAGAATTACGCTCAGATATAAGTGCAGGTTGTCTCCTGGCTCTGTAGCCTAGTCCCAGATATGTTCGTGTTATCGTTCCACTCCAATGGCTAAACATAGGACACAAGAGGATAAGGAGTGGAATGTTAGCACAAACAGACTGGCTCCCCGGGCTAGGTGTTGAGACGCAAACAAACTGCTGTTATTAAGAAGAGCTTATATCTGTCTTATATCACATGTGTATTAATAGGCATGTGTGAATTTAATTTAAAAAACATTTGTTTGCATATCCCAACTCTCCCTGAGACGACCCCAGAGAGTGGGGTCACGGCCAGGGTCTGCCAATATTAACAGCGACGACCCTGGAGCCATTAGGAGTAATGCGCTCAAGGGCACATCGACAGATAGTTCAAACCCATACGCCGACAGGGTGAACCAACGAACTTTCGGTTACTGGCCCAACGCTCTTACTGCAAGGCTACCTACCACCGTATTAGCCTGGGTGCCAGTCTGTTTTTTGCTTTGTAGGAAACAAATTTGTCTGGCTTGACAATGGAGTTGTTGTAACAGGTTTCCCTGTGCTCGCCTAACGCTATAGATTTCTTCCTCACACGGCCTCAGCTGGAGAGTAACGTTTACGAGGCTCTGTTACATTGGCGAGATAACGCACAGATGTGGGACCCAGGCTAGCAAACCAAATGAAGCCCTGTACTTTGGACACCCCAGAGGAAGGAAAGGTAGCTTCAGTCCCAAAGCAGAGCGCTCCGTGGGTAACATTTCCCCTAGGTACAGGTCTAGAATCAGCCTTCCCTACCCGAATCCTAACCTTAAACATTAGTGGAGAAAATGCTAAACTGACCCAAGATCAGCATTTAGGGGCAAATTCACCCAACAAAGAAAATACAAATCTAAGCAGTCAGCGATACAGCTGTATTCTGTATTTACGTGTCGAATTCTAATTCTAGAATTATTATTATTATTATTATTATTATTATTATTATTATTATTATTATTATTATTATTATTATTATTATGGTGAAAAACAGAAACAAATGTATAAAATACTGTTGATATAATATAACAGGGTAAAATAACCTCATCTAAAGACCCGTTGAAGACAAAGGCCGTGACCCAAAAAAGGCAACCTATTCCCTAAAGAGTGCACTACTTTTGACCACAGTAGAGCACAAAAGGAGTGTACTTTATCGGGAATAGGGTGCTATTAGTTGTCCGTCATTTACATGTATATTTTTGATTTATATATACACAAAGATATTTCTAAAAGTGAGATACAAAGAGTATTGAACAGTCAATAATATAGAACGAGATGTATTATAAGGTTATAGAATAAGGCCAGCGGAAAGCAACCCTGCTCTTTGAACCAGTCTCGTGTAACAATGTCACAAGAAAAGGTTTCCCCCAACATTCCCAGAATTCCTGGTTGGAGATTCACGTAAATCAGGAGCAAATAAACAGGAAACACAGGACTCCTCCAACCAGGAAAACCTTGTTAAAATTGACAGGAAATGTCCAACCCTAGTCATAAATCCTCCTAGCTACATACTGTGTGCCACTGTATGTTATGAGCAACAGCTTATAACCCGTTATAAGAGCTTATAACCTCTCTATACTTGACAGACAGCAGTAATAGTAGTTAAAAACAGTTCTCGTCATTCCCGACTTCCAGCTGGTATATAAACAACATCCAACAAACTCCCAAATAGCCTGGGTACCAGTCTGTTTGTGCAATATCATTCTAGCTGTCATTCCCACTTGTCATGCCAAACAAGAGACAAGGAGTGAAATGATATTGCACAAATAGACTGGTAGCCAGGCCCACCTCCACAACCTCTTCCTAGGGTAGTCACCTGCACACCACTGTTGGACAACACACAGTAGTTTGTTCATGTATAGAACATAACAGAATATATCATTTACCTTATATTTTATTCATAAAGTAATAAGTTAGTGTAATGTAATATAATATTCATAATATCGCCAAGGCTTGCGGGGGGGGATTTAAAACTCTCTCTTGGAGAGGAAGTGAGGTTCTTTGCCGAGACAAACAGATCCATGACTTCGTCCCCAAAATGGCACCCTATTCACTATGTAGTCCACTAGTTTTGACTAGAGCCTCATGGGTCCTAGTCAAAAGTAGTGCACGATATAAGGAATATGGTGCCATTTTGGTTGCAGACCCATCTTTTCATATGCAGTTAAGGAACAATACGCTTCACCCAGCCAATCCCAGCCCACAACATGGCCAGACCAGCTGCAGGAGCTAGTCTCTGCCTAGGACTGCCTCTACACTACACCATCTCTGTGCTAGTCTCTCCCTCTCTCCTCCCTCTCCCCTTCTCTTTCAATCTATCTTTCTCTAGAGTACTAGTTTATGTGCCTAGAAGTGATATAGGCTTCACCACTGTGCAAACTGCATTAGATCATCGTTACAAACATAGACAACAACAAAATATACAAAAAACAACCAGAATATTATGAAAAGTACATTTCTCTTGGTCTGTTTTGTCTTTAGTTATAGAGTCTCCTTTCGATGTTCAAGTGCTTCTGTTTCTGGTTTTGGACAGGTACGATTCTCGTAGTAGTAGGAGACATACAGTATGTCCATACATATGTGTCTAAATGTATACAAATATACAACATGTATGTAGACATACATTAGTACTTGTACATGTTATATGCATCACTTGAACATACTTGTGTTTGTGTTAAAAAATATCTTTGTTTTAAATAAAAAATTTAAAAATCCAAACCTACATTCAGTAGGGTGAGATCACCTCCGTAAAATGACCCCCAGACACTGCAACACATTGGCACCATCTTCGTCATTCAGTAGGGTGAGATCACCTCCGTAAAGGTGACCCCCCCAGACACTGCAACACATTGGCACCATTATCATCAGGAGGTTGTTGACGAGGTCGTCTCCCAAGAGGACAACAATAAATGAATGACTGGAGCAGATACACAATTTGTTTTCTGTCTTTGTATGACAACACTCTGTGTTCTGTTCTTCTCTGTTCTGCTCTTCTCTGTTCTGTTCTTCTCTGTTCTGCTCTTCTCTGTTCTGCTCTTCTCTGTTCTGCTCTTCTCTGTTCTGCTCTTCTCTGTTCTGCTCTTCTCTGTTCTGCTCTTCTCTGTTCTGCTCTTCTCTGTTCTGCTCTTCTCTGTTCTGTTCTTCTCTGTTCTGTTCTTCTCTGTTCTGTTCTTCTCTGTTCTGTTCTTCTCTGTTCTGCTCTGTTCTGTTCTCTCTGTTCTGTTCTGTTTTCTGTTCTGTTCTTCTCTGTTCTGCTCTTCTCTGTTCTGCTGTTCTTCTCTGTTCTGTTCTTCTCTGTTCTGCTCTTCTCTGTTCTGCTCTTCTCTGTTCTGTTCTCTGTTCTGTTCTGTTCTGTTCTCTCTTCTCTGTTCTGTTCTTCTCTGTTCTTCTCTTCTCTGTTCTGCTCTTCTCTGTTCTGTTCTTTCTGTTCTGTTCTTCTGTTCTGCTCTTCTCTGTTCTGCTCTTCTGTTCTGTTCTTTCTGTTCTTCTCTGTTCTGTTCTTCTCTGTTCTGTTCTCTGTTCTGTTCTTCTCTGTTCTGTTCTTCTCTGTTCTGTTCTGTTCTGTTCTTTCTTTCTGTTCTTCTCTGTTCTGTTCTTCTCTGTTCTCTCTGTTCTGCTCTTCTATGTTCTGTTCTCTGTTCTGTTCTTGTTCTGTTCTGTTCTGTTCTCTGTTCTGTTCTTCTCTGTTCTGCTCTTCTCTGTTCTGTTCTTCTCTGTTCTGTTCTTCTCTGTTCTGTTCTTCTCTGTTCTGTTCTTTCTGTTCTCTGTTCTGTTCTTCTCTGTTCTGCTCTTCTCTGTTCTGCTCTTCTCTGTTCTGCTCTTCTCTGTTCTGCTCTTCTCTGTTCTGCTCTTCTCTGTTCTGCTCTTCTCTGTTCTGCTCTTCTCTGTTCTGTTCTTCTCTGTTCTGTTCTTCTCTGTTCTGTTCTTCTCTGTTCTGTTCTTCTCTGTTCTGTTCTTCTCTGTTCTACAGCGTAGCATGTCTCATTCTACTCCTAGCACTTCCTCTTTCCTTAGACAACAAAAAAAACAGGCTGTTCCAAAGGCAAGATGACAAGCTTCCCAAACCACTGAGGAGAGGAGACAGGGCTTCTTCCTCTTCCTCTTCCTGTCAACCCTCTGCGAGACCAACAGAGCTCTACAAGCCAAGCAGACTTCCATTTGGCCTCTGATCTGTCCCTGTCCACGCACCGTCAGTCCACCATCCCAGGCTATATGCTGTCAAAGCCAGCCAGCCAATCTCTGAAGAGAAGAGAAAAACATTCACATCCAAGATGGCTGCTCAAGTCACGCCCCCCCCCCACCACCCCTTCATGTAGATTCCAGCGTGTCGAGCTGGAACACGTTGTGATTGGTTGGCGTGGTGAAAAACAGTTGGTCATTGGTGGAGGAACGGTTGTCACACGGGCTATTGAGACCCAATGTTCTCTCAAAATCCAAGAGCTGACCCATGAAGTTGAAGTTGGGTGAGATGTTGGACTTCTTCTGTTTCACAAAGTCGTACGCGTCGTTGAGCGACAGGTTGAGCTTCTGCATCAGGTAGGCCACGGTTACCGTTACCGAGCGACTGATCCCTGCCAGGCAGTGCACCAGGATACCACACTTTTTGGAACGAGCTTCGTCTGGAGGGGTTAGAGAAAAGATAGAGGTACAGATTAGTTTTATGTGTTTGAGACGCAACACCATTTAGAGTTACACCAACTCCACCTCTCTGGTTTCTAGAGTTTATAATGAGGGAACAGCTACATCAACTCCTCCTCTCTGGTTTGAGGAGTTTATAATGAGAGAACAGCTACAACAACTCCTCCTGCCAATTTCAAAGATGTTACTGAGTTACAGTTCATATAAGGAAACCAGACAATTGAAATAAATTAATTAGGCCCTCATCAATGGATTTCACATGACTGGGCAGGATGGGTGGGCCTGAGAGGGCATAGCCAGGATCAGTGAATCAGAACGAGTTTTTCTCCACAAAAGGGCTTTAATACAGACATAAATACTTCTCAGTTTCATCAGCTGTCTGGGTGGCTGGTCTCAGACAGGTGAAGAAGCCAGATGTGGAGGATTGGCGTGGTTACACGTGGTCTACTGTAAGGCTGGTTGGACGTACTGCCAAATTCTCTAAAACGACATTGAGTCGGCTTATGGTAGAGAAATGAACATTACATTCTCTGGCAGCAGCTCTGCTGGACATTCCTGCAGTCAGCATGCCAATTGCACGCTCCCTCAAAACTTGAGACATCCGTGGCATAGAGTTGTGTGACAAAGCTGAACATTTTAGAGAGGCCTTTTATTGTCCCGAGCACAAGGTGCACCTGTGTAATGATGATGCTGTTTAATCAGCAAAGGTGAAATACTCACTAACTAGGATGTAAACAAATTGATGCACTAAATTTGAGAGAAATTAGCTTTATGTGCGTCTGGAACATTTCAAGAATCTTTCATTTCAGCTCATGAAACAAGGGACCAATTATATTTTGTTCAGCATATATTGGGTTATTTTACAGCTGGTTAAGACACCTACATAAGTGTCAAAACCCACATTTATTCAAATATGTTGTTTTCCCCCTGCCAAGACGTTTCCTTTTGTTTGAAAATCTGGAGCAGTGGTAACGCCACCTTTGGAGTGATGAATCACGCTTCACCAACTGGCAGTCTAACGGACAAATCTACGTCTAGCGGATGCCAGGAGAACACTTCCTGCCTCAATGCACAGTGCCAACTGTAAAGTTTGGTGGATGAGAAATAATGGTCTGGGGCTGTTTTTCATGGTTCGGGCCCTTTAGTTCCAGTGAAGGGAAATTTTAACACTACAGTATACATTGACATTCTAGACAATTCTATGCTTCCAACTTAGTGGCAACAGTTTGGGGAAGGCCCTTTCCTGTTTCAGCATGACAATGCCCCTGTGCACAAAGCGAGGTCCATACAGAAATGGATTGTCGAGATCGGTGTGGAAGAACTTGACTGGCCAGCACAGAGCCCTGACCTCAACCCCCATCAAACACCTTTGGGATGAAATGGAACGCTGACTGCGAGCCAGGCCTTTATCGCCCAACATCAGTGCCTGACCTCACTAGTGCTCTTGGGCTGAATGGAAGCAAGTCCCCACAGCAATGTTCCAACATCAAGTTGAAAGCCTTCCCAGAAGAGTGGAGACTGTTATAGCAGCAATGTTCCATCATCTAGTGGAAAACCTTCCCAGAAGAGTGGAGACTGTTATAGCAGCAATGTTCCATCATCTAGTGGAAAACCTTCCCAGAAGAGTGGAGGCTGTTATAGCAGCAATGTTCCATCATCTAGTGGAAAACCTTCCCAGAAGAGTGGAGGCTGTTATAGCAGCAATGTTCCATCATCTAGTGGAAAACCTTCCCAGAAGAGTGGAGGCTGTTATAGCAGCAATGTTCCATCATCTAGTGGAAAACCTTCCCAGAAGAGTGGAGGCTGTTATAGCAGCAATGTTCCAACATCTAGTGGAAATGAGTTGGATGAGCAGGTGTCCGCATACATTTGTTTGTCATGTAGTGTATTTCCCTAAACGTTGAGGAGCAAACCCCGCTACCGTCCGTTCCGGAGATCGACCAAGACCTTTAAATACTTCCTGACTCTGACTCGATCGTTCCACGTCACGTGTATTTCTTAAATACGGCACTTTCAAAACAAACAAGGCATCGGACATTCCAGAGCCAAACAAAAACTCCACATTCCCATGAAGCTGAAGAGGGGAAAACACTGGATATTCCTTGGGGATGGGAGAAGGTACGTCTAGTAGACTGATTACTGAAATACTGAAACTAACGTCAAATCGTCTGATCTGAAGTACTGAAACTATCGTCAGAATAGTCTGATCTGGAATACTGCTACTAAAAATAAATAGTCTGATCTGGAATACTGCTACTAAAAATAAATAGTCTAATCTGGAATACTGCTACTAAAAATAAATAGTCTAATCTGGAATACTGCTACTAAAAATAAATAGTCTGATCTGGAATACTGCTACTAAAAATAAATAGTCTGAGCTGTAAAATTGAAAGTCTGATCTGAAATACTGAAACTAACAACTAATAATCTGATGTTAAATACTAAAAGTCTGATCTGAAATACTGAAACTAACAACTAATAATCTGATGTTAAATACTAAAAGTCTGATCTGAAATACTGAAACTAACAACTAATAATCTGATGTTAAATACTAAAAGTCTGATCTGAAATACTGAAACTAACAACTAATAATCTGATGTTAAATACTAAAAGTCTGATCTGAAATACTGAAACTAACAACTAATAATCTGATGTTAAATACTAAAAGTCTGATCTGAAATACTGAAACTAACAACTAATAATCTGATGTTAAATACTAAAAGTCTGATCTGAAATACTGAAACTAACAACTAATAATCTGATGTTAAATACTAAAAGTCTGATCTGAAATACTGAAACTAACAACTAATAATCTGATGTTAAATACTAAAAGTCTGATCTGAAATACTGAAACTAACAACTAATAATCTGATGTTAAATACTAAAAGTCTGATCTGAAATACTGAAACTAACAACTAATAATCTGATGATAAATACTAAAAGTCTGATCTGAAATACTGAAACTAACAACTAATAATCTGATGTTAAATACTAAAAGTCTGATCTGAAATACTGAAACTAACAACTAATAATCTGATGTTAAATACTAAAAATCTGATCTGAAATACTGAAACTAACAACTAATAATCTGATGTTAAATACTAAAAGTCTGATCTGAAATACTGAAATGTACTATGAAATTGCACATAACAACTCTAAGCAAAGCTCTCTGTTATTATCCCTTGTGTATAGTCGTGACTCAACTGTCGTGACTAACCAGTATTCCTACACTGTGTAGTGGGATTGAGTCAACAGTCAAGAAAATCTTCTTGGGTTTTCTATTGATACTTCGAATACGAGGTGAAAACGAGTCTATATTGGTAGACATTGTGTTGTGCCTCTGAGAAAGTGAAGAGAAACTCTCTGAAAATAGTTATGCATCTCAAATAGCACCCTATTCCCTACATAGTGCACTACTTTAGACCAGGACCCTATTCCCTATATAGTGCACTACTTTATACCAGGGCCCTATTCCCTATATAGTGCACTACTTTAGACCAGGACCCTATTCCCTATATAGTGCACTACTTTAGACCAGGACACAATTCCCTACATAGTGCACTACTTTAGACCAGAGCCCTACATAGTGCACTACTATAGACCAGGGCCCTATTCCCTATATAGTGCACTACTTTAGACCAGGGCCCTATATAGTGCACTACTTTAGACCAGGACCCTGTTCCCTATATAGTGCACTACTATAGACCAGGGCCCTATTCCCTATATAGTGCACTACTTTAGACCAGGACCCTGTTCCCTATATAGTGCACTACTATAGACCAGGGCCCTATTCCCTATATAGTGCACTACTTTAGACCAGGGCCCTATTCCCTATATAGTGCACTACTTTAGACCAGGACACAATTCCCTACATAGTGCACTACTTTAGACCAGAGCCCTACATAGTGCACTACTATAGACCAGGGCCCTATTCCCTATATAGTGCACTACTTTAGACCAGGGCCCTATATAGTGCACTACTTTAGACCAGGACCCTGTTCCCTATATAGTGCACTACTTTAGACCAGGACACAATTCCCTACATAGTGCACTACTTTAGACCAGAGCCCTACATAGTGCACTACTATAGACCAGGGCCCTATTCCCTATATAGTGCACTACTTTAGACCAGGGCCCTATATAGTGCACTACTTTAGACCAGGACCCTGTTCCCTATATAGTGCACTACTATAGACCAGGGCCCTATTCCCTATATAGTGCACTACTTTAGACCAGGACCCTGTTCCCTATATAGTGCACTACTATAGACCAGGGCCCTATTCCCTATATAGTGCACTACTTTAGACCAGGGCCCTATTCCCTATATAGTGCACTACTTTAGACCAGGACCCTATTCCCTATATAGTGCACTACGTTAGACCAGGACCCTATTCCCTACATAGTGCACTACTTTAGACCAAGGCCCTATATAGTGCACTACTATAGACCAGGGCCCTATTCCCTATATAGTGCACTACTTTAGACCAGGGCCCTATTCCCTATATAGTGCACTACTATAGACCAGGACCCATAGGTAATAGGGTACCATTTGGGACTCATCCCAGGCATGACCATGAGGAGGATATTAATAAACCTGTCTTGAATGTGGTATAAGCTTCCAAAAGGCTTTTCTCTCCTGCCAAATATCACTGTGACTTCATTTCTTTTCACGTTGTGTTTCACTGTCATACAATAGAAGTGATTGTTGTTTTAATGTTAATGTTAATTAATGTTTTAACCCAGTGTTTCTTCATGAAGAGACCCTGAACAATAACAAGGAGACCCATGATGATCGTGTAGCTTTAAAAGCCTTCATAAACACACCATGAATGTGTTACAAATCATCTATAACCGTATGTCATGCTAATGAAGAGACCCTGAACAATAACAACGAGACCCATAATGATCGTGCAGCTTTAAAAGGCTTCATAAAGCCTTCATAAACACTACATAAATGTGTTACAAAGCATCTATAACCGTATGTCATGCTTTATAAAAGGGTTCATAAAGCCTTCATAAACACTACATAAATGTGTTACAAAGCATCTATAACCGTATGTCTTTATAAAAGGGTTCATAAAGCCTTCATAAACACTACATAAGTGTTACAAAGCATCTATAACCGTATGTCATGCTTTATAAAAGGCTTCATAAATGTGGAATAACCGTGTGATATAACTTACTATGACAAACCTGTGCTTTATAAAGGGTGACCTAAGCATTGCTTAGTAAAGGAGGCTTAACAAATCACTTATAACCCTGTCATGCATCTTGGTAGAGCATTGCAATGTCAGGATATTGAATTCAACTCGCGGGACCAACCATAAGTAGGATTGCACAACCTCTATCCATCTTGGGTGCATAGTCAATATTGGACCTGACCTCAACTTCCCCCACAATGCTGTGCTGCAGGGTGACACATACTCTAAAGTGCAGGAAAGGAAGGCCCAGAGAGGAAGGAAGGCCCAGAGAGGAAGGAAGGCCCAGAGAGGAAGGAAGGCCCAAAGTTCATTAAGAGTTATCAGCATCAGAAATTGCAGCCCAAATAAATGCTTCACAGAGTTCATGTAACAGACACATCTCAACATCAACTGTTCAGAGGAGACTGTGTGAATCAGGCCTTCATGGTTGAATTGCTGTAAATAAACCACTACTAAAGGACATCAATAAGAAGAAGATACTTTCTTGGGCCAAGAAACACGAGCAATGGATGTTAGACTGGTGGAAATCTGTCCTTTGGTCTGATGAGTCCAAATTTTTGATTTTTGGTTCCAACCGCCGTGTCTTTCTGAGACACAGAGCTGGTGAACGGATGATCTCCGCATGTCTGGTTCCCACCGTGAAGCATGGAAGAGGAGGTGTGATGGTGCTTTGCTGGTGACACTGTCTGTGATTTATTTAGAATTCAAGGCACACTTAACCAGCATGGCTACCATAGCATTATGCAGCGATATGCCATCTCATCTGGTTTCACTTAGCGGGACTATCAATTGTTTTTCAACAGGACAATAACCCAACACACCTCCAGGCTGTGTAAGGGCTATTTGACCCCAAGAAAGAGAGTGATGGAGTGCTGCATCAGATGACCCGGCCTCCACAATCACCCGACCTCAACCCAATTGAGATGGCTTGGGATGAGTTGGACCGCAGAGTGAAGGTAAAGCAGCCAACAAGTGCTCAGCATATGTGGGAACTCCTTAAAAACTGGCAAAGGGCAAAGGGTGGCTACTTTGAAAAATCTCAAATATAAAATATATTTTTTGATTTGTTTAACACTTTTTTGGTTACTACATGATTCCATGTGTTATTTCATAGTTTTGATGTCTTCCCTATTATTCTACAATGTAGTAAAAATAAAGAAACCCCTGGAATGAGTAGGTGTGTCCAAACTTTAGACTGGTACTGTATAAGCCTGGGACATCAACCATTCTAAACTAGCCTTAATGGGAGTGACCATAGAATTCTATAGGAGTGACCTCACTGAGTAAAGGATTTGTCATCATCACGAATAACACAGTTAAAAAGTCATAATTATGATTAAACCCTGCCCATTACCAAAATGTATCTTCTTAAAATGTGATTTTAACCCCTAACCTAAAAGCCACACTTTTTCTCCCCAATTTCGTGATATCCAATCGGTAGTTACAGTCTTATCTCATCGCTGCAACTCCCGTACGAACTCGGGAGAGGCCAAGGTCGAGAGCCATGCGTCCTCCGAAACATGACCCTGCCAAGCCGCGCTGCTTCTTGACACACTGCTTCGCTTAATGCGGAAGCCAGCCGCACCAATGTGTTGGAGGAAACACCGTACATCTGGCTACCGTGTCAGCGTGTATGCTCAGGGCCGGCCCTCCACAAGGAGTCGCTAGAGCAATGGGACAAGGACGTCCCGGCCGGCCAAACCCTCCCATAACCTGGACGATGCTGGGCCAATTGTGCGCCGCCTCATCGGTCTCCCGGTCGCGGCCGGCTGCGACACAGCCTGGGATTGAACCAGGGTCTGTAGTGACGCCTCCAGCAATGCGATGCAGTAACTTAGACCGCTGTGCCACTCGGGAGGCCCCATGAAGGCCAAGTTTGATGCATTGGTCCACCAGACCTTCATTTGGGTGAAAGTGTCTGGGAATGAGATTCGTTGTAATGTGACTAACATGACTTCACTTTAGAGTGTATTCCAATCCTTCACCACAACAGGTCCCCCTTTATAAAGCACATGTTTATATCATATTTGACATAGTGGGTTACGTCACATTTGACCTTGGTGATTACGTCACAGTTCTGCCACATTTATGAACCCTTTATAAAACCACGACATACGGTTATAGATGCTTTGTAACACATTTATGTAGTGCTTATAAAGGCTTTATGAAGGCTTTATAACATGAATGTGATTTAAAGAGGGACCGAATAATACCAGTAATTCACATAACTATAAGGCTAATTTGGGGAATGATGTCTGTCAAGTAATGTTTGAGATTATGTTCTGTCCATTCAGCCATCTTGAGGTTTTTATCTTCTGACTGAAGGCTAGTAGCCATGTCAGACAACCACATTACAGAAATGGAATAAGGTAACGGAAAAGGTCATGGAATACGGTAATGGAAAAGGTCATGGAATACGGTAACGGAAAAGGTCATGGAATACGGTAACGGAAAAGGTCATGGAATAAGGTAACGGAAAAGGTCATGGAATAAGGTAACGGAAAAGGTCATGGAATAAGGTAACGGAAAAGGTCATGGAATACGGTAACGGAAAAGGTCATGGAATAAGGTAACGGAAAAGGTCATGGAATAAGGTAACGGAAAAGGTCATGGAATAAGGTAACGGAATACGGTAACGGAATAAGGTAACGGAAAAGGTAACGGAATACGGTAACGGAATACGGTAACGAAAAAGGTAATGGAATAAGGTAACGGAAAAGGTAATGGAATAAGGTAATGGAATAAGGTAACGGAAAAGGTCATGGAATAAGGTAAAGGAATACGGTAACGGAATACGGTAACGGAAAAGGTAATGGAATAAGGTAACGGAAAAGGTAATGGAAAAAGGTAATGGAATACGGTAACGGAAAAAGGTAATGGAATACGGTAACGGAAAAGGTCATGGAATACGGTAACGGAAAATGTAATGGAATAAGGTAACGGAATAAGGTAATGGAATAGACGTGTGGACTCTTAGACAACATTAGCATGAAGTCTTTGCCGTCTCTGTGTTACAGTAGACGAAGAAGCTGGCATCAACCAAAACAACCCTAACCTCTAGGTGCAGTGGAGGATAACACCCATCATTAAAAACTAAAGTCTTCACAATGGTTCTCAGGATGACCTGGCCTACTTCATTCATAGATTCCCTTCCGTAGTATAATGAGTGTGCTAGAAACCTGTAGGCCAACTTTTGATGAGTTAATTAAAAAAAGGTCCTCTCTGTGGTTTGATAATAATATAATCCCGCCTATGACTCAGATCAAGCCATGACTCTTTCATGGTGTGAAATGAGGCGTGTAGCAGGAAATACCACAAACCGCTCAGAATACATAAATCAACTCAGAGTTCAATATTGTTCATTTGGAGGGTAAAGCACGGTTTTGTTCCTTTGGAGGGTTGAAGCAACGTTTTGTTGCATCTGAGATAGGGCTAGTTAGCTTAAGTTGCTGACTAATAAATCTATATTATATGTTTTGAGTATGTACTTATCAATCTATATGTTTTAAACAATAAGATTTATACGATATGTTTAAGGCAATAACAACCGTTATTGTACGGGCGACAGGAAGCCCAACGAAAAGGTTCCTAGTTCGAATCCCCAAGCTGACTAGGTGAAAAATCAGTCACTTAATCCTAATTGCTCTTGTGTAAATTCCTCTGGATAAGAGGGTCTGCTAAATGACTTAAGATTTTTTTTTTAAATATATATAATAATAAATGTATAAATCTATATGTTTTAAGCTAAAATATGTTTTATTGTACTTAGTAATAAGACAACTATTTGGCTCATCCCTCAATAGATATGAGGCACAATAAACGTTTGATTCATCTATTGATGCCTAATTTAGTGTTAAATGAATCGTTATTTAACCTGAATGTTGGTGAAATGACAGCAAGGATACACAGGCCCTGTCTACACTTGACAGTTCATGCAGCTTTAGCATTCTGATCTTATGAGTTCTGATCCTGGCATTCTGAACACGTCATGCGTCTACACCTACATTAAATGTGTCTACCGTGTCCACAGTGTGTCCTGATTCCCTTTTCCAGCGCTATATTCAAATGCCAGTGTCTACTCCACAAATGGTGGAATAGGCTAAATATGATAATAACACCACAACTGATGGCATTAGCTAACTAGCCAGCTAACTACAGTAGCTAACTAGCCAGCTAACTACAGTAGCTAACTAGCCAGCTAACAACTGTAACTAACTAGCCAGCTAACCAGCATAGCCCCGCCTTATCTCAGCTCACTGGTCACCATAGCAGCACCCACACGTAGCACGTGCTCCAGCAGGTATATCTCACTGGTCATCCCCAAAGCCAACTCCTCATTTGGCCACCTTTCCTTCCAGTTTTCTAATGCCAATGCCTGGAACAAATTGCAAAAATCACTCAAGCTGGAGACTATATCTCCCTCACTAACTTTAAGCATCAGCTGTCAGAGCAGCTTACCGATCACTGCACCCGTACACAGCCCATCTGTAAATAGCCCACCCAACTACCTCATCCTCATATTGTTTTTTTGCTCCTTTGCACCCCAGTATCTCTACTTGCACATTCATCTTCTATACATCTATCACTACAGTGTTAAATTGCTGAATTGCAATTATTTCGCCACTATGGCCTATTTATTGCCTTACCTCCCTAATCTTACTTTATTTGCACACACTGTATATAGATTTGTATATTGTGTTATTGACTGTACGTTTGTTTATTCCATGTGTAACTCTGTGCTGTTGTTTGTGTCGCACTGCTTTGCTTTATCTTGGCCAGGTCGCAGTTGTAAATGAGAACTTGTTCTCAACTAGCCTACCTGGTTAAATAAAGGTGAAATAAAAAAATTAAGGTGAAATGAATAAAAAAATAAAAATAAGACAGTAAACTCCAACGGATCTGTAAAAGACTGTAAACTCCAAATGATCTGTAAAAGCATCCAAATGAGGCCGCTTATACTCACCAATGAAAGAAATGGCCTCTGGGAAAAACTGCGAGAGATTTTGGCTCCAGTGATCGGAGATGGGGATCTGTTTGTACTTGAAGTCTCCGTCGTGTTCAAACATGTTGGGCAGGTTGGGCGTGACGTTCAGAATGTACTTAATATTATACTTCCCCAGGATGTCCAGGTTGGTGGAGTCTTTGGCACAGCCCAGGTAGAGGTACGGTAAGATCTGGACCGGGAAGGCAGGCTGGTTGTTGGGGAGAGGGCTGCCCTCGGACTCGGTGGCGCTGACCGGTTCTCTGTCCGATGACTCCCCATCAGAACAGTCAGAGCTGATCCTCAGCCCGCCCAGACCCAGGACGGAGGCCGGCGGGGAGCTGCTGGGGCAGGAACAGTCCAGGTTGGTCTCACAGTGCTCAGGGTACTCGGTCTGGAACTTGTTGAAGCCACCTGGAAACAACAACAGAGACTAATTAGAATAAAATAGAATATAGTAGAGTAAAATACAATATAACTATTGTCCTGGAAACAACAACAACACATAGATGGATCAGAATCCAAATATAAGAATATAATAGAGTAGAATAGAGTAGAATTGAATATAGAGAGTAGAATATAGTTGAGTAGAATTGAATAGAGTAGAATATAGTTGAGTAGAATTGAATAGAGTAGAATATAGTAGAGTAGAATAGAAGTAGAATATAATATAATAGGATAGAATAAAGTAGAATATAATAGAGTAGAATATAGTAGAGTAGAATTGAATAGAATATAGTAGAGTAGAATATAGTTGAGTAGAATTGAATATAGTAGAGTAGAATTGAATAGAGTAGAATATAGTAGAGTAGAATAGAAGTAGAATATAATATAATAGGATAGAATAAAGTAGAATATAATATGAGTAGAATATAGTAGAGTAGAATTGAATAGAGTAGAATATAGTAGAGTAGAATTGAATAGAGTGGAATATAGTAGAGTAGAAGAAAGTAGAATATAATATGAGTAGAATATAGTAGAGTAGAATAGAAGTAGAATATAATATAATAGGATAGAATAAAGTAGAATATAATATGAGTAGAATATAGTAGAGTAGAATAGAAGTAGAATATAATATAATAGGATAGAATAAAGTAGAATATAATATGAGTAGAATATAGTAGAGTAGAATTGAATAGAGTAGAATATAGTAGAGTAGAATTGAATAGAGTGGAATATAGTAGAGTAGAAGAAAGTAGAATATAATAGAATAAAGTAGAATATAATATGAGTAGAATATAGTAGAGTAGAATTGAATAGAGTAGAATATAGTAGAGTAGAATTGAATAGAGTAGAATATAATAAAGTAGAATATAATATAACAGGGTAGAATATAGTAGAGCAGAATAGAATAAAGTAGAATATAATATAGTAGAATAGAGTAGAACAGAACAGAACGGAGTAGAATAGAATACAGTAGAATTGAGTAAAATAGAATACAATAGAATAGAGTAGAATGGAGTAGAATAGAATACAATAGAATCTAATATAATACAATAGAGTAGAATAGAATACAGTAGAATAGAATATAATACAATAGAGTAGAATAGAATACAGTAGAATCGAATATAATAGAGTAGAATATAATATAATAGAGTGGAATAGAATAAAGTAGAATATAAAAGAGTAGAATATAATATAATAGAGTAGAATACAGTAGAATATAATATAATAGAGTGGAATAGAATAAAGTAGAATATAATAGAGCAGAATATAATATAATAGAGTAGAATACAGTAGAATATAATATAATAGAGTGGAATAGAATAAAGTAGAATATAATAGAGTAGAATATAATATAATATAATAGAGTAGAATAAAGTAGAATATAATAGAGTAGAATACAGTAGAATATAATATAAAAGAGTAGAAACAAATAGAACCCCTGAAAACATAGCTACACAGAGCTGGGTCAGAATATGAGAAAGATTGTGCTACATGTTGTCATTTCACTTGTTCAAAAAGTCCAATACAGAGAAATGAAATTAGGAGCATAGAATACAACTTAATTGTCCAATGTGGAAGTCATCTCTGAGCGATGAAAGGTTGCGTAAACTTTTCATTTCATCTACTCTTATCAGTAGTGAGATTTGAGATGTTCTTGTTATGTTGTGTTGCTACCCATGCTGTGTTGTCATGTGTTGCTGCCCTGCTACGTTGTTGTCTCAGGTCTCTCTTTATGTAGTGTTGTGTTGTCTCTCTTTATGTAGTGTTGTGTTGTCTTAGGTCTCTCTTTATGTAGTGTTGTGTTGTCTTAGGTCTCTCTTTATGTAGTGTTGTGTTGTCTTAGGCCTCTCTTTATGTAGTGTTGTGTTGTCTTAGGTCTCTCTCTTTATGTAGTGTTGTCTTAGGTCTCTCTTCATGTAGTGTTGTGTTGTCTTAGGTCTCTCTTTATGTAGTGTTGTCTTAGGTCTCTCTTTATGTAGTGTTGTCTTAGGTCTCTCTTTATGTAGTGTTGTGTTGTCTTAGGTCTCTCTTTATGTAGTGTTGTCTTAGGTCTCTCTTTATGTAGTGTTGTGTTGTCTTAGGTCTCTCTTTATGTAGTGTTGTCTTAGGTCTCTCTTTATGTAGTGTTGTGTTGTCTTAGGTCTCTCTTTATGTAGTGTTGTCTTAGGTCTCTCTTTATGTAGTGTTGTCTTAGGTCTCTCTTTATGTAGTGTTGTGTTGTCTCAGGTCTCTCTTTATGTAGTGTTGTGTTGTCTCTCTTGTTGTCATGTGTTGCTGCCCTGCTACGTTGTTGTCTTAGGTCTCTCTTTATGTAATGTTGTCTTTGGTCTCTCTTTATGTAGTGTTGTGTTGTCTCAGGTCTTTATGTAGTGTTGTGTTGTCTCTCTTGTTGTCATGTGTTGCTGCCCTGCTACGTTGTTGTCTCAGGTCTCTCTTTATGTAGTGTTGTGTTGTCTTTGGTCTCTCTTTATGTAGTGTTGTCTTAGGTCTCTCTTTATGTAGTGTTGTGTTGTCTCAGGTCTCTCTTTATGTAGTGTTGTGTTGTCTCTCTTGTTCTGTGTGTTTTGTCCTATATTTATATTGGATTTATTTGTATTTTTTTAATCCCAAACCCTTGTCCCCGCAGGAGGCCTTTTGTCTTTTGGTAGGTTGTCATTGTAAATAATAATTTGTTCTTAACTGACTTGCCTAGTTAAATAAGGTTAAATAAAAAATAAATACAAGTTGTGTGTGTGTGGGTGTACACAGCATTTACCTATTCAAAGTGGTGAAATAAAAATACACTGTACCAAATCAAAAAACCTGATATGATGTACATGTGCCAGACAGGAACAGGATATGGACCTACTTCCTATTTTACTTGGTAAAAATAAATAAATAAATACTTATTTTCCACCATAATTTGCAAATAAATTCATTAAAAATCCTACAATGTGATTTTCTGGATTTTTTTTTCTCATTTTGTCTGTCATAGTTGAAGTGTACCTATGATGAAAATTACAGGCCTCTCTCATCTTTTTAAGTGGGAGAACTTGCACAATTGGTGGCTGACTAAATACTTTTTTGCCCCACTGTATATGTGCCAGACAGGAACAGGATATGGACCTACTTCCTATTTTACTTGGTAAAAATAAATGTATACTGATATATTATCACATTACATCCTATAACACAATAATAAACCCATCTCATACACTGATGTTTCCACTCCTTCAATACAAACGGTGAACATGTTGTTGTTGTTGTTGTTGCCCATGCTACAGACAGCTGTGAGATCCACTAATATTGGACTAGTACAGGCCTAGTGCATTACTTTGGTGAAAAACTTCCTGCAGCTAGTAGCTTACCGCTGATCTGATCTAAGGAGACATTAAACGTGACATAAAATGTTATGTGTGGACTTTTTTTGTGAATGACAGATGACAGTGAGCCTCAAACATGTAGGCCTATGGAATATTTCTCACAACTATTACAATGTTGTTCACAGTGACAATATAAGCCAATAACCGGCCTATGGGTCAGGACTGTAATGATTCTGTAATATTATTGTAATGAAACAGGAAGAGGGAGCAGGTCTTGAACCGTCGACCTTCTAGCCGAAGTCCAGCGCGCTATCGACTGTGCCGCTCGTGGTCCGCGCGTTAACATTACGATTAGGTTGCAGGTCTTTCTGTAACAGGGTTGGTTTATGTTTCCACTGCAGAAATATGTATTCGATGTTTATGTATTCCAATTGGTTGGTTTAATTTACATACCAATAAGGTGTTATGCCATTGGTCATGCTTGCCAATAGGGGGAGATCGTGAACGTCAATTCTTCTTAGTCTGATATTTCAATGCAAGCGGTCACATTCTGAAATACTATATTCTATTTTCATATTTACAATGTGTAAGAGTTCACTGTGTACATGTCCTTAATGAATTTATCTAATTAACACTTTGTTCTAGCTAGCTATTTGTGTAGGTAGCTATCAAGTAAACACAATATATGTGTGTACATACCCGTTAGATATTGGGGGACATCCTCGGATGTGCTTTTGGATGTTTTTGCTGTAATTGTCAAATTAGCTCCCTGCTAACTCAGTATTATGCATGCTCTAATTGTAATTGTCAAATTAGCTCCCTGCTAACTCAGTTATTATGCATGCTCTAATTGTAATTGTCAAATTAGCTCCCTGCTAACTCAGTTATTTCCATACCAATGGAAGAAACACGAATTGACAGCCATCAACATACTGGTGCCCTGCTAATGTACTTCCTCGTGTCTATCGTCAGGTACTTACATAACGGATGTGAAACGGCTAGCATGTTAGTGGTGGTGCGCGCTAAATAGAGTTTCAATCGGTGACGTCACTTGCTCTGAGACCTTGAAGTAGTGGTTCCCCTTGCTCTGCAAGGGCCGCGGATTTTTTAAATTTTTTAAAAATGTTTTATTTCACCTTTATTTAACCAGGTAGGCTAGTTGAGAACAAGTTCTCATTTGCAACTGCGACCTGGCCAAGATAAAGTGTAGCAATTTGACACATACAACAACACAGAGTTTTGTAGGGCGATGGGTAACGATGCTTCGTGGGTGACTGTTGTTAATGTGTGCAGAGGGTCCCTGGTTCGCGCCCGGGTATGGGCGAGGGGACGGTCTAAAGGTATATTATATTTTGTACAGTTTTTGTCATTGTTGTGATGTTTAATTACAAAATATCTAGTCTGATATTGACATGCAAGCGACGAATCCAGAGTCTACAGCCATCAACATAGTATTGTCCAGCACATCTAATCATAATCATAGGTCTACAGCATCTAATGTGCCTCCTTGTGTTTATCGTCAGAATAAACACCAATCAACTGGGGCCGCTGGCTGGAGAGTCCTTTCTTTCAAATCAACATCGCAAGAGAGTTCTACAAAGTACATTCACATCTGTTACGCTGATGCTGAGACATTTGTTACATTAGTAGCTAGTCTCTTCTGCCCTGAAGAAGTGGTTCCTGAATATCAGACAAGTGAATCTGAAACATGTTTGGATTATTTTCCTACACACATGAGATAGGACATGAATAGGCCTATGACAAGAACGGTGTTGATTGTGTGGTATAAATAATAGAGTTTTTATATAGCCTAGACTAGTTTCAGACAGCACACAGAGAAGAAATAGTTTCTGTTCTGTTCATTCATGAAATGCACGTCTTTTCCAGAAGAAGCACTTGACAACATGGCGGAGCCATTTTAGAACATTAATTGAAAACATATTTGTTTTGGCCAACATTCTTTCAAAGTTAAAACCCTCAAATAATGAATATAACATATGTACTCTATTAGATTAACAATCGAAAATCCGGTTGAAACACTATGATTCTTACTACTGTCACGGTGTGGGAATATAAGCGAATATTTGACAATAGAATAAGTTACTTTCACGACTGCTTATTATTTATAGGCTTTCGTGAAGGGGAAGGGGAATTAAACATCGAGATAAATATTATTAGTTTCATTATCTTGAAGCACTTGAGGAAAATATAAGCCTTTATTTTATTTTTTTTACACATTATTACATATGAACCGTGGCTGCCTTCCGTTGACTTTTCATTTAGACAAGAAATATTTGACAACTTTAATATGATAAAGAATACAATCAAATAGCCACTCCATAGTCGATAATAACATTATAGCGAGAGGGAAACGAACGGATCCATAGTTGCATTCCGCTGCCTTGAATGAGCTACAATGTAACTTTGCGCTAAAGTCCATTTGTGTAACTGTTTCATTAGACGAAGAGTCTAGCTAGTCTCCGAACTCGGTCACGTAGGAATAGAATATAAATTGTGCTTTAAGTCGATTTGTTGTTGTTGTTGTTGACAAGTAGCCTAGTCTTTAGACGTTGAAAATGTACCAGGAAACTGAAAATAAAATAATACGAGAACATAAAAACAAAAACAAATCTAAAAGATCGAAGAAGTTCATTCTCACCTTCCAGGTAGAAAGCCTTACAACCTTCATCTCGGAGCTTTTGCAACAGCAAGCCGAGAACAGAGCTCGCCACCCCGGTCTCCTGCCAGTCCGTAGTGGCCTCGTCATAGAGAAGAACCATGTCTGTCTTGCACCGCTTCACGAATTTCTCCTTATCCTCGTTGTTGGGGATGATGGACCGGATCGGTAGATTCCCCTTCTTCAGTCTCCGCAGCATCAAACCGGGAATCGTCAGGTTGATGGCCGACTCAATGTGCGACGATTCGTAAAGCTCGTGAGATCGGCAGTCCAGCAGCAGTAGTGAGCTCACCCCGAGCCCGGACTCCAGTTCTTCTTGAAGCCATTCCACACTTTTACTCGACATAATCTCTGTCACGTCCCGGGAACCGTTCCAAAGATTAATTTTCATTAGGGAAATGTGGAGATGGCTCTTTGCAGTAACATGAGGAGGGAAATACAAATCACGGCGCTAAACTTCTACTGCTGTGGATAAGGACAGAACCGAGTCCGCTCTGATCACTTTCGTCCACCGATACAGTAGTACCGCTGCTCGCCAAGGCTGGTAGACGGAATGAACACACCACCAGGCTTGAACACATTAAAGATATTTTATTTCAGTCCGTTGGCTAGAAATTATGCTGGGTTCATTCAGATGCCGTCGACGTCCATTTGACACTGCGGTCTTTTAAGCGGTCCTTTATTAATGAAAATGACCTATATCGCGTTATTATATAAATCTGATGAAAATGTGGATTCCGGATGAATCGTAGCTATAGCACATGTTTTTAACATGTTTGCCATTCGACCGCCTCCCGTATGTCATTTCCAGTAACCGCTGTGACAAGCAGGCTGAACTAAAAGGGGTTTGCAGAGAGTAGACATGTCACTGTGGAAGGAGGAGCTAGGCAACAGTTAAAGACGTAGCATACAGCATGGGAAAGGTTTTTCAACTTTCAGACATCATATCCCTCTCTCTCACCAATTTGGACAGCAACACATGGCCTAAAATATTACACTGATAATTAATTCAACCTTGTCGGATTCCTAGGGGGAAACCTAGTCTATTATAATCTCCAAATGCGTAATTGCGTCTAGACACCTTTTGGCACATAGGATATATGACAATGCCAATTCATAGGAGTAAAGCCATTGGACCATAACAACACCCCTTCTAAAAGTCCACATAGATGCTTTTCAATACAGAGATATTAGAAACTAAAGGACAACGCATAATGCTCTATCGATGGCTACAGAAGACTCAGATGCAGCCGGTTCCTCTTTAACAGATCTGCCCCACTCTGTCTCACCCTCCATCCTCTCTTTCACCCTCCCAACCTGATAAGAACATTCGTTATGAATGGACCGCCCCTCGATTGAAAAAAAATATCTCATGGTTGATCAAATCTGACTGAAATGAACCTGTAGTTGATCACAAGCAGACGTGTTGTCTGCTCTATTCTATTTCATTCTATGATATTCTATTACATTCTATTATATTCCATCCTATTCTATTTCATTCTATGATATTCTTTTCTAATCTATTACATTATATGCCATCCTATTCTATTTCATTCTATGATATTCTATTCTAATCTATTACATTATATTCCATCCTATTCTATTTCATTCTATGGTATTCTATTCTAATCTATTACATTATATTAAATTAGACTTGCCTGGTTGAATAAATGGAATACCATAGAATTTCCATAATTGACAAGTACAGTTTTACTGACCTACTCCTTTGGACAGCTAAGTAGCATATTTGTACAGTTGGGAGCCTACATCCACTGGTGGAGAGAGAAACTGTAGGATTTTACACACACCACACACACACACACACACACACACACACAGCTGCAGGACAGAAGGCGTAGAGACCCACTGACAGCAGACAATGGCTCTTTATCCCTCAGTCCCAATGACTTACAGTTACTTCAGACTCTCTGACAGCAAGCTCTTGTGTTTCCATCCCTCTCATCACAACCCCCCATGAACAATAAGTTACAGACTTGCCCACTGAGCGCTAACGCTACAAGCTACAGTTAGCCTCTCAACAATAAGATACAGACCTGCCCACTGAGCGCTAACGACAAATCAAAATCAAATCAAATTTTATTTGTCACATACACGTGGCTAGCAGATGTTAATGTGAGTGTAGCGAAATGCTTGTGTGTCTAGTTCCGACAGTGTAGTAATATCTAGCAAATATTCTAACAATTCCCCAACAACTACCTAATACACACTAGGCTAACTGTAGCTAGGCTAACTGTAGCCTAGTAGCATTAGTACTCATTGGGCAGGTCTGTAACTTATTGTTGAGAGGCTAACAGTTAGCCACTAAGCTAGCTACTGTTAGCCTCTCAACAATAAGATAAAGACCTGCCCACTGAGTGCTAATGCTTTTAGGCTAGCTACTGTATCACAGTGAGCTGTGACTGTTAGCCTTGCAAAACTGGGCCCTGGCTAAATGTCCACACCAAGAAGAATTATATAGAACCTTGTCAACTACGTCAGGTAGCCTACTGGTTAGAGCGTTGTGCCAGTAATTGAAAGGTTGCTGGTTCGAATCTCCGAGCTGACAATTTAAAAAAAATTGGCATTCTGCCGCTGAACAAGGCAGTTAACCCACTGTTCCCCATAAGGCTGTCATTGTAAATAAGAATTTGTTCTTAACGTACTTGCCTAGTTAAAATTAAGTGGTGATCCTAACTGACCTAAAACAGGGAATTTTTACTAGGATTAAATGTCAGGAATTGTGAAAAACTGAGTTTAAATGTATTTGACACTTCCGACTTCAACTGTATATACACACACATACATACATACTGTGTATATACATACAAGCACACTGTATACATGCATACATACATGTATACACACAAACACTGTAAATATACACATACATACAGTTGAAGTTGGAAGTTTACATACACTTAGGTTGGAGTCATTTAAACTCGTTTTTCAACCACTCCACAAATTTCTTGTTAACAAACTATTGTTTGGCAAGTCAGTTAGGACTTGGGTAGCCTAGTGGTTAGAGCGTTGGACTAGTAACCGAAAGGTTGCAAGTTCAAATCCCCGAGCTGACAAGGTACAAATCTGTCGTTCTGCCCCTGAACAGGCAGTTAAACCCATTGTTCCCCATAAGGCTGTCATTGAAAATAAGAATTTGTTCTTAACAGACTTGCCTAGTAAAATAAAGGTAAAATTACAAAAAAATAAATAAAATCTACTTTGTTCATGACACAAGTCATTTTTCCAACAATTGTTTACAGACAGATTATTTCACTGTATCACAATTCCAGTGGGTCAGAAGTTTACAGACTCTAAGTTGACTGTGCCTTTAAACAGCTTGGAAAATTCCAGAAAATAATGTCATGGCTTTAGAAAATTCTGATAGATGTTCACAGATAGTGTAATGTCTATCTGTCCGCCTCTGCCGACCACCGCAAAGGCCCCCGCCTTCAGCAGTGATTTAATCGGGGCTGCTACCTGGCCAAAACCCCGGATAATCCTCCGGTAGTAATTGGCAAACCCTAAGAACCGCTGCACCTCCTTCACCTTGGTTGGAGTCGGCCAATTACGCAAGGCCTTAATGCGGTCACACTCCATCACCACCCCTGAGGTGGAAATGCGATAACCCAGGAAGGAGACGGCTAGTTTGGAGAACACACACTTCTCAGCCTTGACGTATAGGTCATGCTCCAGCAGTCTACCAAGCACCTTGGGCACCAGAGACACATGCGCAGCGCGGGTGGCGGAAGCGATCAGAATATCATCGATATAGACAACCACGCCCTGCCCGTGCAGGTCCCTGAGAATCTCCCCTACAAAGGATTGAAAGTCGGCTGGAGCATTCTTTAACCCATACGGCATGACGAGGTACTCATAATGACCCGATGAGGTACTAAACACGGTTTTCCACTCACCTCCATCCAGAATACGCACCAGATTATACGCGCTCCTGAGGTCCAAATTTGTGAAAAACCGTGCTCCTGAAATGATTCCACCACCGTAGAGATGAGAGGTAGACTAAACCCCACCGTGATTTAGACCTCTATAATCAATGCACGGACGCAAACCTCCCTCCTTTACCTTCACAAAAAAGAAACTCGAGGAGACGGGTGAAATGGAGGGCCGAATGTACCCCTGTCCCAGAGCTTCCGTGATGTATGTCTCCATAGCCAACGTCTCCTCCTGCGACAACGGGTACACGTGACTCTTGGGAATCGCAGTGTTTACCTGTCGATGAGGTGGTAATTTAGTCGCCCTCTTCTTACAGAAAGCGATAGCCAAATCGGCATACTCAGAGGGAATGCGCACAGTGGAAACCTGGTCTGGACTCTCCACTGACGTGGCACCGATGGAAACTCCCAAACACCTCCCTGAACACTCCTCTGACCACGCCTGGAGAACCCCCGTCTCCACGAAATCCTGGGATTGTGACTAGCCAGCCAGGGAACCCCCAGCACCACTGGAAACGCAGGTGAATCGATAAGGAAGAGACCAATCCGCTCCCTATGATCCCCCTGCGTTACCATGTCCAGTGGAACCATGTCCTCCCCGACCAGCCCTGACCCTAGTGGCCGGCTATCTAGGGAGTGCACAGGGAAGGGGGGGATCTATTGGCACTAGCGGAATACCCAGCTTGATGGCGAGTCCGCGATCCATAAAGTTCCCAGCTGCGCCTGAGTCGACTAGCGCCTTATGCTGGGAAGAGGGAGAAAAGTCTAGAAACAAAATCAATACAAACATGTGACCAACAGTGGGTTCTGGGTGAGTTTGGTGCTGACTCACCTGGGGTGACCGAGAAGTGTTCCGCCTGCTCTCTCGACTCCCAGACGGGCTCCCCCAGCACCAATCGGCCGTGTGTCCTCTCCGATCACAGCTGGTGCAGGAGGAGCCTCCTCCTCCGGTACCCCTCGGCACGGCCCCCCCTAACTCCATCGGAATGGGAGCGGGAGTGCTAGGTGGTGGAACAGACAGAACCCTCTCCGAACAACCCGCGGGCAGCCAGCAGATTGTCCAGCCGGATGGACATGTCTATTAGCCCGTGGAGGGAGAGAGTCAGGTCCCGACACGCTAGCTCCCTGCGGACTCTCCTCCCGGAGACTACACCGGTAGTGGTCAGTCAGGGCCCTGTTGTTCCACCCAGACCCAGCAGCTGCCAAGGTCCCCGGAGCTCCAACACGAAAGCCTGCGCGCTCCTCTTCTCCTGCCTAAGGTGGAACAGTGCTCACCTGGAATTCTGGGTAGTCCTCCTTGGAGTCTGGGCCATTCCAGACCGCATTGGCCCACTCCAGGCACGACCCGGTCAGGCAGGAGTGATGGACACGGTGGTCTCCTCCCCGAGGGAGGTGGTGTGATGGAGCCAGGTACAGTTATAGTGGAGAAAAAACCCCTGACACCAGCAGCCGCTCCATCATAGGATCCCTCGATGGAGCGCAAGACGGTGGAGGACGGTGGCGGTGGAGGACGGTGGAGGACGGTGGTATGGTGGAGGACGGTGGTATGATGGAGGACGGTGGTATGATGGAGGACGGTGGTGGTATGGTGGAGGACGGTGGTATGATGGAGGACGGTGGTATGGTGGAGGACGGTGGTGGTGGAGGACGGTGGTATGATGGAGGACGGTGGTATGATGGAGGACGGTGTATGATGGAGGACGGTGGTGTGGTGGAGGACGGTGGTGTGATGGAGGACAGTGGGACGGTGGGTGGAGGACGGTGGTGTGATGGAGGACGGTGGTGTGGTGGAGGACGGTGGTGTGGTGGAGGACGGTGGTGTGGAGGACGGTGGTATGGTGGAGGACGGTGGTGTGGTGGAGGACGGTGGTATGATGGAGGACGGTTGTATGATGGAGGACGGTGGTGTGGTGGAGGACGGTGGTGGTGGAGGACGGTGGTATGATGGAGGACGGTGGTGGGTGGGACGGTGGTGTGGTAGAGGACGGTGGTGTGGTGGAGGACGGTGGTACGGTGGAGGACGGTGGTATGATGGAGGACGGTGGTGTGGTGGAGGACGGTGGTACGGTGGAGGACGGTGGTATGATGGAGGACGGTGGTGTGATGGAGGACGGTGGTATGATGGAGGACGGTGGTATAGTGGAGGACGGTGGTATGATGGAGGACGGTGGTATGATGGAGGACGGTGGTATGATGGAGGACGGTGGTATGATGGAGGACGGTGGTATGATGGAGGACGGTGGTATGATGGAGGACGGTGGTATGATGGAGGACGGTGGTATGATGGAGGACGGTGGTATGATGGAGGACGGTGGTATGGTGGAGGACACGTTCCTCCATGGATGGAAGGGGGTTGGCAGCTGCTGCTGCTGACTCCATAGAGGGTGCGGGATTCTGTAACTGACTGGGTGTAGTGGGTGAGAAGTCAGGCGCAGGAAGCAGAGAGTTCAGGGTAGTGCTACTTTAATGCACAAAATGGCGAACATAAGCAAACCCCACGAAAACACAGGGCGCACAACAAAACAATGGCGCCAAACACGGGGACTTAAACTGTCCAGCAAAACCCCACGAAATGGGAAACACGTAACCCACAGACGTGCACACAAGTTACACAAAACAATCCCTCACAAAGAGCAGGTGGGCCTACTGGTAAATACAGCCCGACTAATCAGCCTAAAACACAAACAGGTGAAACCAATAAACAGAAAGGGGAGAAAGCATCAGTGGCAGCTAGTAGGCCGGTGACGATGACTGCCGAGCGCCACCCGAACAGGAAGGGGAGCCACCTTCGGTAGGAGTCGTGACAGATAGGCTAACTGACATAATTTGAGTCAATTGGAGGAGACTTGTGGAGGTCCACAATTTTTTTTTCTGAGGTCTTGGCTGATATCTTTTGATTTTCCCATGATGTCAAGCAAAAAGGCTCTGAGTTTGAAGGTGGGCCTTGAAATACATCCACTGGTACACCTCCAATTGACTCAAATGATGTCAATTAGCCCAATTTTCAAAGCTGTTTAAAGGCACAGTCAACTTAGATTATTTCACTTATAATTCACTGTATCACATTTCCAGTGGGTCAGAAGTTTACATACACTGCCTGTAAATAATTGTTGCTAAAATTACTTGTGTCATGCACAAAGCAGATGTCCTAACTGACTTGCCAAACTATAGTTTGTTAACAAGAAATTTGTGGAGTGGTTGAAAAACGAGTTTTAATGACTCCAACCTAAGTGTATGTAAACTTCCGACTTCAACTGTACATACATTACATTACATTACATTACATACATACATACATACATACATACATACATACATACATACATACATACATACATTACAAGGAATCAGAGTTTTCCCTGGTCAGGAGCCATTAGTTCCACTGTCTGCATTTGTCCTGGCTAGGGTAGCAAAAATGCGTTGTACTTTTTCAATACTAATCCCCAAATCCCTTTTTGAGGATTTCCGGAATCAAGAGGGAATAAAAAAATGACTCCTCCAAGCAGAATTTCTGGAAAACCATGGTTTATTTCAACATTCCCTGGAATTTCGCAACCCTAGTCCTGGATCAGTAGAGTGCATGAATAGTGTATATGAACTATTGTAACTGTAAATGACCTAGATATACAACCATGACTTTATGACCTATACTACCTTTCACAGATATACAACCATGACTTTATGACCTATACTACCTTTCACAGATATACAACCATGACTTTATGACCTATACTACCTTTCACAGATATACAACCATGACTTTATGACCTATACTACCTTTCACAGATATACAACCATGAACGTACAGGACAAACTATTCCAAATGAAAAACTATCTTCAGCAGACATAGATAGTGTTCAACCATGAATATATGAACTACTAACTCCGATGTAAAACGTTGTTTCACAGACACAACCGTGTTTATGAAGTATACTACAACTAAAAAACTATCTTTCACATATACAGTACCAGTCAAAAGTTCAGACATCTACTCATTCAAGGGTTTTTCTTTATTTGACTATTTTCTACATTGTAGAATAATAGTGAAGACATCAACACTATGAGATAACACATATGGAATTATGTAGTAACCAAAAAAGTGTTAAACAATATAGTTTATATTTGAGATTCTTCAAAGTAGCCACCCTTTTGCCTTGATGACAGCTTTGCACACTCTTGGCATTCTCTCAACCAGCTTCATGAAGTAGTCACCTGGAATGCATTTAATTTAAACAGGTGTGCCTTCTTAAAAGTTAATTTGTGGAAATTATTTCCTTCCTAATGCGTTTGAGCCAATCAGTTGTGTTGTGACAAGGTAGGGGTGGTATACAGAAGATAGCCCTATTTGATAAAATACCAAGTCCATATTATGGCAAGAACAGCTCAAATAAGCAAAGAGAAATGACAGTCCATCCTTACTTTAAGACATGAAGGTCAGTCAATCCAGAAAATGCAAAAACCATCAAGCAAAAACCATCAAGCACTATGATGAAACTGTCTCTCATGAGGACCGCTTCAGGAAAGAAAGACCCAGAGTTACCTCTGCTGCAGGGGATGAGTTCATTAGAGTTACCAGCCTCAGATTGCAGCCCAAATAAATGCTTCACAGAGTTCAGGTAACAGACACATCTCAACATCAACTGTTCAGGGGAGACTGCGTGAATCAGGCCTTCATGGTCTAATTGCTGCAAAGGAACCACTACTAAAGGACATCAATAAGAAGAAGATACTTTCTTGGGCCAAGAAACACGAGCAATGGACATTAGACCAGTGGAATCTGTCCTTTGGTCTGATGAGTCCAAATTTGAGATTTTTGGCTTCAACTGCTGTGTCTTTGTGAGACGCAGAGTAGGTGAATGGATGATCTCCACATGTGTGGTTCCCACCGTGAAGCATGGAGGAGGTGGTGCTTTGCTGGTGACACTGTCTGTGATTTATTTAGAATTCAAGGCACACTTAACCAGCATGGCTACCACAGCATTCTGCAGCGATATGCCATCTCATCTGGTTTGTGCTTAGTGGGACTATCATTTGTTTTTCAACAGGACACCGCTGGGATGAGGTGAGGGCTAAATGAACACCGCTGGGATGAAGTCAGGGCTAAATGAACACCGCTGGGATGAAGTGAGGGCTAAATGAACACCGCTGGGATGAAGTCAGGGCTAAATGAACACCGCTGGGATGAAGTCAGGGCTAAATGAACACCGCTGGGATGAAGTCAGGGCTAAATGAACACCGCTGGGATGAAGTCAGGGCTAAATGAACACCGCTGGGATGAAGTCAGGGCTAAATGAACACCGCTGGGATGAAGTCAGGGCTAAATGAACACCGCTGGGATGAAGTCAGGGCTAAATGAACACCGCTGGGATGAAGTCAGGGCTAAATGAACACCGCTGGGATGAAGTCAGGGCTAAATGAACACCGCTGGGATGAAGTCAGGGCTAAATGAACACCGCTGGGATGAGGTGAGGGCTAAATGAACACCGCTGGGATGAGGTGAGGGCTAAATGAACACCGCTGGGATGAGGTGAGGGCTAAATGAACACCGCTGGGATGAAGTCAGGGCTAAATGAACACCGCTGGGATGAAGTGCTGTTTCTTAATTCAGCCAATGACAAAGTGCTGTAGTCTAGACGGTACTTTTTTTTTTACACGAGCAGTCCAGTCCTGATCCTTCCCCGTCTTGAGTGTTTCAAATGGCACCCTATTCCCTATATAGTGCACTACTTTAGAACAGCACCCTATTCCCTATATAGTGCACTAGGTAATAGGATACCATTTGGGATGCATGCACATGACTCCCACGCATTTCCTCTGCAGGGACTTAGACTGGCCAGCCCATAGAACACCAACGTCCACAACTCATAAAGTTCTGTACGGCTGTGTTGCATGGAAAACCTATTCATTTGAGTTCGCTCTCTCTCTCTCGCTCAGTCTGTCTGCCTGTCGGTTTGCCTGCTTGTCTGTCTGCCTTTCAGTCTGCCTGCTTGTCTGTCTGCCTTTCAGTCTGCCTGCTTTACTGTCTGCCTGCCTGCTTTACTGTCTGCCTGTCAGTTTGCCTGCTTGTCTGTCTGAATGTCAGGCAGTCTGCCTGCTTGTCTGTCTGCCTGTCAGTCTGCCTGCCTGCTTTACTGCCTGCCTGTCAGTCTGCCTGCCTGTCTGCCTGCCTGCCTGTCTGTCAGTCTGCCTGCCTGTCTGTCTGTAGGCCTGTCTCTCGCTCCACTTTGGCTCCCGGTGCCTTTTTAAAAAGAGAACAGTCTTTTCATTCTACACGGTGGATTAGCCACACATTCACATATATATATATATATATATTTTTTTAAGTATTCCCACCCATTGTGAAGTATCAGATTGAGATCTAAGTGCTTCTGGAAGTGAACACGAGATGATCTCTGTGTATAAAGGCCCGATGAATCAGGATGATGTAACTCCCCACACGGTTAAACAGGACACTGATAACCATAACTGCAGTGTCATCGTAACCCAGCGGAACCTTTGTGTTTACTCTGTGATGTTGACGGACAGGGGTCGCGTTACCATGGAGACCTGGATGACTCCTAATCATGAATACACGCATCTATTCTACACTAAGTAATACATGAAGTCTGTGTGTGTGTATTTACGTGGGTGTGTGTGTATGTGGGTGTGTGTGTATGTGGGTGTGTGTGTTTGGGTATGTGTGTGTTTGGGTATGTGGGTGTGTGTGTTTGGTATGTGTGTGTTTGGGTATGTGGGGTGTGTGTTTGCAGGGTGTGTGGCATGTGTGTGTTTGGGTATGAGGGTGTGTGTGCATGTGGGTGTGTTTGGGTATTTGGGTGCATGTGGGTGTGTGTGCATGTGGGGTGTGTTTGTGCATGTGTGGTGGTGTTTGGTGTTTGGGTATGGGTGTGTGTGTTTGGGTGTGTGTTTGGGTATGTGTAGGTGTGTGTGTTTGGGTATGTGTGGGTGTGTGTGTTTGGGTATGTGTGGGTGTGTGTGTTTGGGTATGTGTGGGTGTGTGCAGTTATGTGGGTGTGTGTGTGTGTGTATGTGGGTGTATTTTGGTGTGTGTGTGGGTGTGTATGTGGGTGTGTATGTTGGTATGTGAGGGTGTGTGAGTGCGTGTGGGTGTGCGTGTATGTGTGCATGTGGGTGTGTGTGCATGTGGGCGTGTGGGTATGTGTGTGTTTGTTGGTGTGTATGTGGGTGTGTGTGTGGGGGGGTATGTGGGTGTGTGTGGGTGTGTGTGTATGTGTGCATGTGTGTGTGTGTGCATGTGGGCGTGTGGGTGTGTGTGTGTGTGTGGGTGTGTGTGTTTGGGTGTGTGTGTGTGTGTGTGTTGGTATGTGTGTGTGTGTGTGTGTGTGTGTTTGGGTATGTGTGGGTGTGTGTGTTTGGGTATGTGTGTGCGTGTGTATGTGTGTGTGTGTGTGTGTATGTGGGTATGTGTGGGTGTGTATAGGTATATGTGGGTGTGGTGTGTGTGTATGTGTGTGTGTGGGTATGTGTGGGTGTGTATAGGTATATGTGGGTGGGGTTGTGTGTGTGGGTGTGTGTGTATGTGTGTGGGAGGGAGGCAGTGTGTATAACACATGAGTAGTAGAGTACGGTAGATACCACCAGGTGGTAAAGTTTCAGGCGGTATCCAAAATGGCACACTATTCCCTACATAGTGCACTACTTTAGACCAGAGCCCTATGGGCCAACGTCAAAAGTAGTGCACTGTATAGGGAATAGGGTGCCATTTGGGACACATTTCAGTGTCTTTGCAGTTTGAGCCATAGCTAATGGTACACTAATTATTGAGAGGATTTATGTAGCTAGAGCTGTAGGGAAATTAGGTCAAGCACATTTCAAGAACATTCAGTTTGGTTTCTGAGGTAAATGGAGGGTTGATGATTCGTTTGGTTTCTGAGGTAAATGGAGAGTTGATGATTAGTTTGGTTTCTGAGGTAAATGGAGGGTTGATGACTAGAGTCCAGGGTTTCTGAGGTAAATGGAGGGTTGATGACTAGTTTGGTTTCTGAGGGTAAATGGAGGGTTGATGACTAGTTTGGTTTCTGAGGGTTGATGACTAGTTTGGTTTCTGAGGTAAATGGAGGGTTGATGACTAGTTTGGTTTCTGAGGGGTGAAGTTTGGGAGGGTAAATGGAGGGTTGATGTCCAGGGTTTCTGAGGTAAATGGAGAGTTGATGATTAGAGTCCAGGGTTTCTGAGGGTAAATAGAGGGTTGATGACTAGAGTCCAGGGTTTCTGAGGGTAAATGGAGGGTTGATGACTAGTTTGGTTTCTGAGGGTAAATGGAGGGTTGATGACTAGTTTGGTTTCTGAGGGTAAATGGAGGGTTGATGATTAGAGTCCAAGGTTTCTGAGGTAAATGGAGGGTTGATGACTAGTTTGGTTTCTGAGGGTTGATGACTAGTCCAAGGTTTCTGGGGTAAATGAGGGTTGATGACTAGTCCAAGGTTTCTGAGGTAAATGGAGGGTTGATGATAAGTTCCGTCACACCCTATATTCACTCCTTGTGATCTGTACTGTAACACTGAGAACAGGGTTATTCACCGTGTGTGCGTGTTAATCCTATACCCATAAAACACTGGTCTGTGTCACGCTGTGTCAACACACTATATCTCTGTGATAAGCTCATGTGAATAATACAACCAAGTCAAAAGGTAGTGAATAAAAATATCAGATAACATAGTTCTACCTTCCTCATCTGAGCTGTCTAGTCCAGTAGTGTGTAAAGCTGTCTAGTCCAGTAGTGTGTAAAGGGGAGTGAGCTGTCTAGTCCAGTAGTGTGTAAAGGGGGTGAGCTGTCTAGTTTCCAGTAGTGTGTAAAGCTGTCTAGTCCAGTAGTGTGTAAAGGGGGTGAGCTGTCTAGTCCAGTAGTGTGTAAGGGGGTGAGCTGTCTAGTCCAGTAGTGTGTAAAGTGGGGTGAGCTGTCTAGTCCAGTAGTGTGTAAAGTGGGGTGAGCTGTCTAGTCCAGTAGTGTGTGTGGGGGTAAGCTGTCTAAAACACTGGTCAGTAGTGTGTAAAGCTGTCTATATCCAGTAGTGTGTGAAAATAGCTGTCAAGTCCAGTAGTGTGTAAAGGGGGTGAACTGTCTAGTCCAGTATGTGTAAAGCTGTCTAGTCCAGTAGTAAAGCTGTCTAGTCCAGTAGTGTGTAAAGGGGGTGAGCTGTCTAGTCCAGTAGTGTGTAAAGGGGGTGAGCTGTCTAGTCCAGTAGTGTGTAAAGCTGTCTAGTCCAGTAGTGTGTAAAGGGGGTGAGCTGTCTAGTCCAGTAGTGTGTAAAGGGGGTGAGCTGTCTAGTCCAGTAGTGTGTAAAGGGGGTGAGCTGTCTAGTCCAGTAGTGTGTAAAGCTGTCTAGTCCAGTAGTGTGTAAAGGGGGTGAGCTGTCTAGTCCAGTAGTGTGTAAAGGGGGTAAGCTGTCTAGTCCAGTAGTGTGTAAAGGGGGTGAGCTGTCTAGTCCAGTAGTGTGTAAAGGGGGTGAGCTGTCTAGTCCAGTAGTGTGTAAAGCTGTCTAGTCCAGTAGTGTGTAAAGGGGGTGAGCTGTCTAGTCCAGTAGTGTGTAAAGGGGGTGAGCTGTCTAGTCCAGTAGTGTGTAAAGTGGGGTGAGCTGTCTAGTCCAGTAGTGTGTAAAGTGGGGTGAGCTGTCTAGTCCAGTAGTGTGTAAAGGGGGTGAGCTGTCTAGTCCAGTAGTGTGTAAAAAGCTGTCTAGTCCAGTAGTGTGTAAAGGGGGTGAGCTGTCTAGTCCAGTAGTGTGTAAAAGGGGGTGAGCTGTCTAGTCCAGTAGTGTGTAAAGCTGTCTAGTCCAGTAGTGTGTAAAGGGGGTGAGCTGTCTAGTCCAGTAGTGTGTAAAGGGGGTGAGCTGTCTAGTCCAGTAGTGTGTAAAGCTGTCTAGTCCAGTAGTGTGTAAAGGGGGTGAGCTGTCTAGTCCAGTAGTGTGTAAAGGGGGTGAGATGTCTAGTCCAGTAGTGTGTAAAGCTGTCTAGTCCAGTAGTGTGTAAAGGGGGTGAGCTGTCTAGTCCAGTAGTGTGTAAAAAGGGGGTGAGCTGTCTAGTCCAGTAGTGTGTAAAACTGTCTAGTCCAGTAGTGTGTAAAAGCTGTCTAGTCCAGTAGTGTGTAAGGGGGTAAGCTGTCTAGTCCAGTAGTGTGTAAAGGGGGTGAGCTGTCTAGTCCAGTAGTGTGGAAAGGGGGTGAGCTGTCTAGTCCAGTAGTGTGTAAAACTGTCTAGTCCAGTAGTGTGTAAAGGGGGTGAGCTGTCTAGTCCAGTAGTGTGTAAAGGGGGTGAGCTGTCTAGTCCAGTAGTGTGTAAAGGGGGTGAGCTGTCTAGTCCAGTAGTGTGTAAAACTGTCTAGTCCAGTAGTGTGTAAAGGGGGTGAGCTGTCTAGTCCAGTAGTGTGTAAAGGGGGTAAGCTGTCTAGTCCAGTAGTGTGTAAAGGGGGTGAGCTGTCTAGTCCAGTAGTGTGTAAAGCTGTCTAATCCAGGGGTAAAGCTGTCTAGTCCAGTAGTGTGTAAAGCTGTCTAGTCCAGTAGTGTGTAAAGCTGGGGGTGAGCTGTCTAGTCCAGTAGTGTGTAAAGCTGTCTAGTCCAGTAGTGTGTAAAGCTGTCTAGTCCAGTAGTGTGTAAAGCTGTCTAATCCAGTAGTGTGTAAAGCTGTCTAATCCAGTAGTGTGTAAAGCTGTCTAGTCCAGTAGTGTGTAAAGCTGTCTAGTCCAGTAGTGTGTAAAGCTGTCTAGTCCAGTAGTGTGTAAAGCTGTCTAGTCCAGTAGTGTGTAAAGCTGTCTAGTCCAGTAGTGGGTAAAGCTGTCTAGTCCAGTAGTGGGTAAAGCTGTCTAGTCCAGTAGTGTGTAAAACTGTCTAATCCAGTAGTGTGTAAAGCTGTCTAGTCCAGTAGTGGGTAAAGCTGTCTAATCCAGTAGTGTGTAAAGCTGTCTAATCCAGTAGTGTGTAAAGCTGTCTAGTCCAGTAGTGTGTAAAGCTGTCTAGTCCAGTAGTGGGTAAAGCTGTCTAGTCCAGTAGTGTGTAAAGCTGTCTAGTCCAGTAGTGGGTAAAGCTGTCTAGTCCAGTAGTGGGTAAAGCTGTCTAGTCCAGTAGTGGGTAAAGCTGTCTAGTCCAGTAGTGGGTAAAGCTGTCTAGTCCAGTAGTGGGTAAAGCTGTCTAGTCCAGTAGTGGGTAAAGCTGTCTAGTCCAGTAGTGGGTAAAGCTGTCTAATCCAGTAGTGTGTAAAGCTGTCTAATCCAGTAGTGGGTAAAGCTGTCTAGTCCAGTAGTGTGTAAAGCTGTCTAGTCCAGTTGTGGGTAAAGCTGTCTAGTCCAGTAGTGGGTAAAGGGAGGGTGATGCTGCTCATGCAGTACAGGCAGTGTAAGGTCATTATGTAGTTCAATATGTTCGTCTAAAGCGTAGTGACGGCCGTTGCTTGTTGACCTGTGTGTAAGTGCAAGTTCACCAATCAGATTGTGACGGGAACCGTTTCATAATGTGTGAGAATGGCCAGCGTGTATCTAACGCAGTTAAAGACCTTCATTAAAGTATAAAGGCCTCCTTCAGGTATACCGTCAGTTCTACCACAGCATTACATCAGTACCAAACTACCAAATGGTTCAGATGGAGAAGGGTGACCGTCTTACGAGTTGGTGGTTGTTGATCATTTTCAAGCTGATTGAAGTCAAAACTGTAACTAGACCATTCCGGAACATTCAATGTCATCTTGGTACGTAGCTCCAGTATAAATTTGACCTTGTGATTTATGTTACTGTCCTGCTGAAAGGTGAATGAATCTCCTAGTGTATGTTTGAAAGCAGACTGAACCATGTTGTATCCAGGCCGTATCACAACCGGCCATGATTGGGAGTCCCATAGGACGGTGCACAATTGGCCCAGCGTCTTTCAGGTTTGGTCGGGGTAGTCCGTCATTGTAAATAAGAATTTGTTCTTAACTCACTTGCGTAGTTAAATAAAGGTAAAATTTTAAAATGTAAAATGTTTTCCTCTCGGATTTTGCCTATGCTTAGCTAGAATTCATTTATTGTTATCCTAAAAAATCTCCCTTGACCTTGTCGATGACAAGCATGCTCATAACATGATGCAGCAACTGTCATGCTTGAAAATATAAAGAGTACTCAGTGAAGCGTTGTGTTGGATTTGGATTTATTCAGGACATTTTTTGCAGTTTACCTTTAGTGACTTGTTGCAAACAGAATGCCTTGTCGATGACAAGCATGCTCATAACATGATGCAGCAACTGTCATGCTTGCATGTTTTGAGAGTATTTGTATTCTATACAGGTTTTCTTTTTTTTCACTCTGTCATGTAGTTTAGTATTGTGGAGTAACTACAATGTTGTTGATCCATCCTGAGTTTCTAATATCACAACCATTAAACTCATTAAACTCTAACTGTTTTAAAGTCACCATTGGCCTTATGGTGAAATCCCTGAGCAGTTTCCTTCCTCTCCGGCAACTGAGTTAGGAAGGACGCCTGTATCTTTGTAGTGACTGGAAGTATTGATACAACATCCGAAGTGTAATTAATAACTTCATCATGGTCAAAGGGATATTACTCTTTTTTTTTAAACCCATATACCAATACAGTGCTGTGAAAAAGTATTTCCCAGTCTGAATTTATATTATATATTTTTGACACTGAATGTTATCAGATCTACAACCAAAACCTAATATTATATAGAAGGGAACCTAAGTAGACAAACACAAAAACTGGATACATATTTTATTTATTTATTAAAGAAAGTTATGCAACATCCAATGCACCTGTGTGAAAAAGTAATCACCCCCCCCTTAGACTTTAATAACTGATTATGCCACCTTTAGCAGCAATAACTGCCACCAAATGCTTCCTGTGTAGTTATCAATTAGTCTCTCACAACAAGGAGAAATTTGTGGGTTTTTGATGATGAACTGTTCGTTTCAGGTCCTGCCACAACAGCTCAATGGGGTTCAGGTCTGGACTTTGACTAGGTCATTCCAAAACGTTTTTAAAAAATAAAAAATTCAACCATTCTGATTCAGACTTGTTTATATGTTTTGGGATCATTGTCTTACTGCATGACCCGCGGCTGCACTTCAGCTTACAGACGGATGGCCTGATATTCTCCTGTAGAATTCTCTGATACAGAACAGAATTCATGGTTCCTTCAATGATGGCAAGGAGTCCTCCAGGGCCTGATGCAAGCAAACCGTTACAATACCATCACCATGCTTGTCCATTGGTATAAGGTTCTTATTGTGGAATGCAGTGTTTGGTTTGTTTTGTTCCACTTTTGACTCATCTGTCCATAGAAAATATTGTTCCAGAACTCTTGAGGATCATCCCGACGCTTTTTGGCAAACTTGAGGCGAGCATTCATGTTCTTCTTAGTGAGCAATGGTTTCCGTCTTGCTAATCCCATTTTTGCCCAGAATCTTTCTGATGGTGAAATCATGAACACTGACCTTAGCTGAGGCGAGAGGGGCCTGGAGATCCCTGGATTTTTTTCTAGTGTTCTTTGTGACTTCCTGGACGATTTTATACCTAGTTCTTAAGAGAGATTTTGTCAGGACGGCCACTCCTGGGAAGATTCACTACTGTCTCCATTTGGGCAATATGGTTTCGACTGTGGTTCGGTGGAGCCCCAGAGCCTTAGAAATGACTATATAACCCTTTACTGACTTCCTGAATCAACAACTTTTTTTACCAGAGGTCTTGAGGAATTTATTTTGATTGTGGCATGATGTGCCTACTAGAACCTGTGTGTTGAAAACTTCACTCTGATTGTTAGGGACAAAGTTAGTCAGATTTATATTGGGCAGGGCTGGCCCAAATCAGGGCTGGCTCAAATCAGGCCTGGCTCAAATCTGTCAACCAAAGTAGTCAAACAGCTGACTCTAATTATCCCTTTAATTGGGTTGAGTTCCGCCAGCTGATACTCAACACAGGGGCCCCTCAGGGGTGCGTGCCCAGTCCCCTCCTGTACTCCCTGTTCACTCATGACAGCACGGCCAGGCACGACTCTAACACCATCATTCAATTTGCCAATGACACAACAGTGGTAGGCCTGATCACGGACAAGAACGAGACAGCCTATAGGGAGGAGGTCAGAGACCTGGCAGTGTGGTGCCAGGACAAAAACCTCTCCCTCAATGTGATTAAGACAAAGGAGATGATTGTGGACTACAGAAAAAAGAGGACCGAGCACACCCCCATTCTCATCAATGGGGCTGCAGTGGAGCAGGTTGAGAGCTTCAAGTTCCTTGGTGTCCACATCACCAACAAACTAACATGGTCCAAGCACAGCAAGACAGTCGTGAAGAGGGCACAACAAAACCCATTCCCCGTCAGGAGACTGAAAAGATTTGGCATGGGTCCTCAGATCCTCAAAAAGTTCTTCAGCTGCACCATTGAGTTCATCCTGTCTGGTTGCATCACTGCCTGGTATGGCAACTGCTCGACCCCCGACCGTAAGGCACTACAGAGTGTAGTGCGAACAGCCAAGTACATCACTGGGGCCAAGCTTCCTGCCTTCCAGGCCCTCTATACCAGGCGGTGTCAGAGGAAGGCCCTAAAAGGTCCAAGAGGCTTCTAAACAGCTTCTACCCCCTACCTACCTGTAGTTCAGTCTGTTGTAGTATATATAGTCTGTACTGAACTACAGCAGACTGAACTACAGCAGACTGAACTACAGCAGACTGATCTACAGCAGACTGATCTACAGCAGACTGATCTACAGCAGACTGATCTACAGCAGACTGATCTACAGCAGACTGATCTACAGCAGACTGATCTACAGCAGACTGATCTACAGCAGACTGATCTACAGCAGACTGATCTACAGCAGACTGAACTACAGCAGACTGAACTACAGATTCCTAGGCATAACGCATCAAACTAACGGAGGTATTTGGATATAAAAAAATATCTTTATGGAACAAAAGGAACATTTGCTGTCTAATGGGGCTAGGGGGCAGCATTTTCACTTTTGGATGAAAGGCGTGCCCAGAGTAAACTGCCTCCTACTCTTTCCCAGATGGGAATATATGCATGTTATTATTACTGGTGGATAGAAAACACTCTGAAGTTTCTAAAACCGTTTGAAATATGTCTGTGAGTATAACAGAACTCATATGGCAGACAAAAACCTGAGAAGAAATCCAAACAGGAAGTGAGAACTTAATTTTGAAAACAGTGCCATTTGATGTCCATGTTAGATATGGATGAGCATGCACTTCCTAGGGCTTCCACAATATGTCACCGTCTTTAGATTCTGGTTGTATGATTCTACTATGAAGGAGGGGCTCATAATAGCTCTTTGAGTGGGTGGAAAAAGAAAGCCTCGGTCTCATTGCGTGCCGTCACGAGAGAGTGTCCTCCCGTTCCAATGCCTTTATCAGACAATGAAATTCTCCGGTTGGAACCTTATTGCTGATTAATGTTTAAAACATCCTAAATATGGATTGCATACATCATTTGACTTGTTTCTACGACCTGTAACGGAACTTTTTTGAGTTTTTGTCTGGAGGAATTGCTCGTACTTTTTGAGGATTGAATGCTGGGCTGAACAAGCTAACAACAAGCGGCTAAATGGTGGGCTTTATGGAACAAATCAGTCATTTATTGTCGAACTGGGATTCCTGGAACTGCCTTCTGATGAAGATATTCAAAGGTAAGTGAATATTTATAGTGTTTTTTGTAGCTTCTGTTGACGCCAAAATGGCCGCTATTTCTTTGGGTTCTGAGTGCCGTTCTGAGATTATTCTTTTTCCTTAAAGTTTGTTTAAAATCTGACACAGCGGTTGCATAGAGGATACCTGTATCTTTAATTCTGTGAATAACACTTGCATCTTTTATCAATGTTTATTGTGAGTATTTCTGCTAAATCACCGGATGTTTTGGAATCAAAACATTACTGCACATAACGCGCCAATGTAAACTGAGATTTTTTATATATATATCGAACAAAACACACAATACATGTATAACATGATGTCCTATGAGTGTCATCTGATGGAGATAATCAAAGGTTAGTGATTCATTTTATCTATATTTCTGCTTTTATGACTGTGAAAAATGGCTGTGTGTGTTTTTGAATTTGGTGGTCATCTAACATAAATATATGTTGTTGTTTTCGCTGTAAAACCTTTAATAAATCGGACACGATGGGTAGATTAACAAGATGTTTATCTTTCATTTGCTGTATTGGACTTGTTAATGTGTGAAAGTTAAATATTTCTAAATAATATTTCTTTCAGCTGAATGGGAGGGGGTGTTCCCTTTAGGGAACTCCTTGCCATAACAAGTTATATAACTGGGAGTCTCGTGAGTGAAAACATCCGAAGCTCATCAAAGGTAAACAATGAATTTGATTGCTTTTCTGATTTCCGTGACCAAGTTACCTGCCGCTAGGTGTGCATAATGTTTTGCTGGTCTATCGATAAATTTACACAAACGCTTGTATTGTTTTCGCTGTAAAGCATCATTTCAAAATCTGAGACGACAGGGTGATTAACAAAAGGCTAAGCTGTGTTTTGCTATATTTCAGTTGTGATTTCATGAATATGGATATTTTCTAGTAAGATGATTTGACCGTTGCGCTCTGCTATTTAGTGTAGTTGATGACAATCCGGGATGGGTGGTTCCAATTAACAGCATCCTTTTGTATTTGAGAAGAGAATACTGATGTAAATGTGATATTTCAGTTTTTTTTATTTCTTAAAATACATTTTAATGCAAAAATGTCTAAAGTCCTGTTTCTGCATTGTCATTATGGGGTATTGTGTGTAGATCGACGAGGGAAAAAAATCAAGGGGTCTGAATACTTTCCGAATGCACTCTCTCTTCCTCCCCCTCTATGGAGGAGTGGTCTGGGTGCCACCTGGGCTTTTCCCCTGCCTAGGGGAGTCGGGGCTAGGATTAGTCTCTGGTGTCAGTCCCTGGCCTGGAGGTCTTGTCTGGTGGTGTGGAGATCTGGTGGTGTGGAGGTCTGGTAGTGTGGAGATCTGGTGGTGTGGAGGTCTAGTTGGGTATTAATCCCTTGGTTGGAGGTCTGGTTCCCTGCGGTGGAGTTGCAGGTTGATCTGATGCTGGTTGTCAATACACTCCTTCAGCTTGTCCTCTGTCAGAGTCAGCCTCTGTTCTAGGATGGCCACAGTCTGCAGGGAGGGAGGGAGGGGAAAATACAAGATAAAAGGAGAAGAGATGGGGAGGCAGGGAGGGAGGGAGAGTTATAACAACACAGCGTCAGATAAATGTGTAAATGTGTCTCCTAATTCAGCTCTCAGACAGATGTCGGTTTATCCTCCTCGTTGACAATCTGCTGATTATGACAGAGAGAGGAATCTGAATCTATCGGTTCTCTATGGCTGCAGACGGAAGCATACAGACACAAGACCCTGTCTTAGCGGGTCCACAGCCCAGATTAAAAGACCCCTGTATTTATTGTGCCAAGTTAACGTCCCCCCCCTTTCCCTTCCCTCCCCAGCTGTGCCAGGCTGATCGGTCACAGTCAGGGGTTGACCCCATTGCCCAGTTCTCCCCGCAGACAAACTGATCCCCTGGATGCTCCCAGCATCCTTCATACTGGACATGGCAGATTGGTGGTTTGGTTGTGTTTCAATGATGCTGAGATCAACCGTTGTCTCACGTCAGATACAAACTACAAGACTCTGTACTGTACTGATAGTTGATGGTAACAGGTCTGGGCGTTAGAATGACACCATCTATCTGTTGAAAATGAAAGATACTAGACCCATATAAGTCTCCTATGTGGTTGAAGACCAAAGAACAACTTCCCCAGTTTATACACGTACAGCAGGGGTGTCAAACTTCATTCCTGGAGGGTAGTGTCTGTGGGTTTTCGCTCCTCCCCTGTACTTGATTGATCAATTAAAAGTAATTAATTAGTTAGGAACTCTCCTCACCTGGTTGTCTAGGTCTTAATTGATTAGTTAGGAACTCCCCTCACCTGGTTGTCGAGGTCTTAATGGATTAGTTAGGAACTCTCCTCACCTGGTTGTCTAGGTCTTAATTGATTAGTTAGGAACTCTCCTCACCTGGTTGTCTAGGTCTTAATTGATTAGTTAGGAACTCTCCTCACCTGGTTGTCTAGGTCTTAATTGATTAGTTAGGAACTCTCCTCACCTGGTTGTCTAGGTCTTAATGGATTAGTTAGGAACTCCCCTCACCTGGTTGTCTAGGTCTTAATGGATTAGTTAGGAACTCTCCTCACCTGGTTGTCTAGGTCTTAATGGATTAGTTAGGAACTCTCCTCACCTGGTTGTCTAGGTCTTAATTGATTAGTTAGGAACTCTCCTCACCTGGTTGTCGAGGTCTTAATGGATTAGTTAGGAACTCCCCTCACCTGGTTGTCTAGGTCTTAATTGGACACAAATTGAAAGGAAATAACAACAACAAGCAAACTCCCGACTGTCCAGGGACTGAATTTGACAACCTGATATCCATCTTCCCTAACCTGCACATCCATATAGCCTACTGTATTTTCTGGACAAGTTTTGAATATTGAAATACTCTGCTTGGCTCGGTATTGGTTTGGTATTTCAAATGGACTGAAGAGGCATACGTCATACTTTGATACACATACTTCAGGTGAGTTATCTAGATTACATAGATTATAACTCTGATAACAACATGTGTAGGCCTATATTTTCCCTATAGTTGATGTCAATAGCTGGTTGATTCAACCAAAGTATATTTAGTTCACTACTTTTGACCAGGGGTCTGATACAACAAGTCATTCATCCCCAACACACTCATGTATGTTTAATTGAACCTTTATTTAACTAGGCAAGTGAGTTAAGAACTAATTATTATTTACAATGACAGGAGGATAATGGAGAGGCTGAGGCAGGGAAAAAGAGAGAAAGACAGGAGGATAATGGAGAGGCTGAGGCAGGGACACAGTGAGAAAGACAGGAGGATAATGGAGAGGCTGAGGCAGATAATGGAGAGGCTGAGGCAGGGACAGAGAGGAAGATAAAAGAGAGAAAGACAGGAGGATAATGGAGAGGCTGAGGCAGGGACAGTGAGAAAGAAGGAGGAGAGAAAGGGACAGGAAGATGAGGCAGGGACAAATGGAGGCTGAGGAGGGACACAGTGAAAAGACTGAGGCAGGGACACAGTGAGAAAGACAGGAGGATAATGGAGAGGCTGAGGCAGGGACACAGGAGGATAATGGAGAGGCTGAGGCAGGGACACAGTGAAAAGACAGGAGGATAATGGAGAGGCTGAGGCAGATAAGAGGCAAGGCTGAAGGGACACAGTGAAAAAGACAGGAAGATAATGGAGAGGCTGAGGCAGGGACACAGTGAGAAAGACAGGAGGATAATGGAGAGGCTGAGGCAGAGACACAGTGAGAAAGACAAGAGGATAATGGAGAGGCTGAGGCAGGGACACAGTGAGAAAGACAGGAAGATAATGGAGAGGCTGAGGCAGGGACAGAGAGGAAGATAATGGAGAGGCTGAAGCAGGGACACAGAGAGAAAGACAAGAGGATAAAAAAAGAGGGAGAGATAGCTTACAGAGAGGAGAAGAAGGAAAGAAAAAGGAGAAGAGATTTAAGGAGAGGAGATTTAAGGAGAGGAGATTTACGGAGAGGATTACGGAGAGGAGATTTACAGAGGAGATTTACGGAGAGGAGATTTAAGGAGAGAAGGAGGAGAAGAAGAGAGGTATTAGCTTGTTCCAAACAACAACAGGAAGTTGTGTCTGTATTTCTGTCCAGTGAGTGTAACAATCAAAACCCTTCAGAGGAAACTGAATTAGCTGATAAAAGAACCAAACGCAATAAGAGCCCCTCAGAGAGAGCCTGTGTCTGTGTCCCAAAATGACACCCTATTCCCTATGTAGTGCACTACTTTTGACCAGAGCCCTCATAGGGATTAGGTTGCCATTTGGACACACTTATCTGTCTGAGCAGTACACTCTGTCCTGAACGTGTTTTTCTGAAATAAAACACAAAGAGAAATGTGCTTAACATGTCAAAATAGAGACGTTAGTCTGTCAATCTGATGGAAAGAGGTGTTGTGTAAGATGTGAGCATGCTGATGGCAACGCACTGCTGGGGTAGAGTTTCCGGCTGAGAGAAAGTAGCCAACATGAGGAGGAGATGTTTAGCGGTTAAACAAGGACAGGGGTCTTGACAGGAAATTCAGAAGAGGAAATTATGACAAATTGGGTATTGGCTTGTCAACGTCAATGATTTCTCAATGAATAGAGGATTATGTCAGTCAGAGCAACAGGACTTCCTGATGAATCAGGAGAAACTGGATGTTTGGGTCTGGAGGAGCAGCTACAGATGCTGTACCTTCATTTGATCATGCTGTTGTTCCAGGAATTTTCCTGGAAATTTTAACTTGTAGTGTATTCAAGGTTTTAAAAAGGCTTTTAAAGGTTGTAAATAACATTTTAAAATGTTAGACTTGATTTGACCAATAAAACATTTATCAACCCCGACAAAAAAATGGCATCAATTATAATCTACATAACAATTCACATTTCCCGTTACTGAAGGACCCAGTTTTCCTTGAGAAACTGGGTTAAATTAAGATGGGGCACATGTAGGTCATCTGAGGTTCAGGTTAGGTTAGGTTAGGTCAGGACAGGGTCACTAGCTGAGAAGAGGTTAAGGTTAGGTCAGGACAGGGTCACTAGCTGAGAAGAGGTTAAGGTTAGGTCAGGACAGGGTCACTAGCTGAGAAGAGGTTAAGGTTAGGTCAGGACAGGGTCACTAGCTGAGAAGAGGTTAAGGTTAGGTCAGGACAGGGTCACTAGCTGAGAAGAGGTTAAGGTTAGGTCAGGACAGGGTCACTAGCTGAGAAGAGGTTACGGTTAGGTCAGGACAGGACATGGTCACTAGCTGAGAAGAGGTTACGGTTAGGTCAGGACAGGACATGGTCACTAGCTGAGAAGAGGTTAAGGTTAGGTCAGGATAGGGTCACTAGCTGAGAACAGGTTAAGGTTAGGTCAGGATAGGGTCACTAGCTGAGAAGAGGTTAAGGTTAGGTCAGGTCAGGGTCACTAGCTGAGAAGAGGTTAAGGTTAGGTCAGGATAGGGTCACTAGCTGAGAACAGGTTAAGGTTAAGTCAGGATAGGACATGGTCACTAGCTGAGAAGAGGTCAAATCAAATCAAATCAAATTTTATTTGTCACATACACATGGTTAGCAGATGTTAATGCGAGTGTAGCGAAATGCTTGTGCTTCTAGTTCCGACAATGCAGTAATAACGAGCAAGTAATCTAACTAACAATTCCAAAAAAAAAAAATACTGTCATACACAGTGTAAGGGGATAAAGAATATGTACATAAGGATATATGAATGAGTGATGGTACAGAGCAGCATAGGCAAGATACAGTAGATGATATCGAGTACAGTATATACATATGAGATAAGTATGTAAACCAAGTGGCATAGTTAGTGGCTAGTGATACATGTATTACATAAGGATGCAGTCGATGATGTAGAGTACAGTATCAACGTATGCATGAGATGAACAATGTAGGGTAAGTAACATTATATAAGGTAGCATTGTTTAAAGTGGCTAGTGATATATTTACAACATTTCCCATCAATTCCCATGATTAAAGTGGCTGGAGTAGAGTCAGTGTCATTGACAGTGTGTTGGCAGTAGCCACTCAATGTTAGTGGTGGCTGTTTAACAGTCTGATGGCCTTGAGATAGAAGCTGTTTTTCAGTCTCTCGGTCCCAGCTTTGATGCACCTGTACTGACCTCGCCTTCTGGATGGCAGCGGGGTGAACAGGCAGTGGCTCGGGTGGTTGATGTCCTTGATGATCTTTATGGCCTTCCTGTAGCATCGGGTGGTGTAGGTGTCCTGGAGGGCAGGTAGTTTGCCCCCGGTGATGCGTTGTGCAGACCTCACTACCCTCTGGAGAGCCTTACGGTTGAGGGCGGTGCAGTTGCCATACCAGGCGGTGATACAGCCCGCCAGGATGCTCTCGATTGTGCATCTGTAGAAGTTTGTGAGTGCTTTTGGTGACAAGCCGAATTTCTTCAGCCTCCTGAGGTTGAAGAGGCGCTGCTGCGCCTTCCTCACGATGCTGTCTGTGTGAGTGGACCAATTCAGTTTGTCTGTGATGTGTATGCCGAGGAACTTAAAACTTGCTACCCTCTCCACTACTGTTCCATCGATGTGGATGGGGGTGTTCCCTCTGCTGTTTCCTGAAGTCCACAATCATCTCCTTAGTTTTGTTGACGTTGAGTGTGAGGTTATTTTCCTGACACCACACTCCGAGGGCCCTCACCTCCTCCCTGTAGGCCGTCTCGTCGTTGTTGGTAATCAAGCCTACCACTGTTGTGTCGTCCGCAAACTTGATGATTGAGTTGGAGGCGTGCATGGCCACGCAGTCGTGGGTGAACAGGGAGTACAGGAGAGGGCTCAGAACGCACCCTTGTGGGGCCCCAGTGTTGAGGATCAGCGGGGAGGAGATGTTGTTGCCTACCCTCACCACCTGGGGGCGGCACGTCAGGAAGTCCAGTACCCAGTTGCACAGGGCGGGGTCGAGACCCAGGGTCTCGAGCTTGATGACGAGCTTGGAGGGTACTATGGTGTTGAATGCCGAGCTGTAGTCGATGAACAGCATTCTCACATAGGTATTCCTCTTGTCCAGATGGGTTAGGGCAGTGTGCAGTGTGGTTGAGATTGCATCGTCTGTGGACCTATTTGGGCGGTAAGCAAATTGGAGTGGGTCAAGGGTGTCAGGTAGGGTGGAGGTGATATGGTCCTTGACTAGTCTCTCAAAGCACTTCATGATGACGGATGTGAGTGCTACGGGCGGTAGTCGTTTAGCTCAGTTACCTTAGCTTTCTTGGGAACAGGAACAATGGTGGCCCTCTTGAAGCATGTGGGAACAGCAGACTGGTATAGGGATTGATTGAATATGTCCGTAAACACACCGGCCAGCTGGTCTGCGCATGCTCTGAGGGCGCGGCTGGGGATGCCGTCTGGGCCTGCAGCCTTGCGAGGGTTAACACGTTTAAATGTCTTACTCACTTCGGCTGCAGTGAAGGATAGACCGCATGTTTCCGTTGCAGGCCGTGTCAGTGGCACTGTATTGTCCTCAAAGCGGGCAAAAAAGTTATTTAGTCTGCCTGGGAGCAAGACATCCTGGTCCGTGACTGGGCTGGGTTTCTTCCTGTAGTCCGTGATTGACTGTAGACCCTGCCACATACCTCTTGTGTCTGAGCCGTTGAATTGAGATTCTACTTTGTCTCTGTACTGGCGCTTAGCTTGTTTGATAGCCTTGCGGAGGGAATAGCTGCACTGTTTGTATTCAGTCATGTTACCAGACACCTTGCCCTGATTAAAAGCAGTGGTTCGTGCCTTCAGTTTCACACGAATGCTGCCATCAATCCACGGTTTCTGGTTAGGGAATGTTTTAATCGTTGCTATGGGAACGACATCTTCAACGCACGTTCTAATGAACTCGCACACCGTATCAGCGTATTCGTCAATGTTGTTGTCTGACGCAATACGAAACATCTCCCAGTCCACGTGATGGAAGCAGTCTTGGAGTGTGGAGTCAGCTTGGTCGGACCAGCGTTGGACAGACCTCAGCGTGGGAGCTTCTTGTTTTAGTTTCTGTCTGTAGGCAGGGATCAACAAAATGGAGTCGTGGTCAGCTTTTCCGAAAGGGGGCGGGGCAGGGCCTTATATGCGTCGCGGAAGTTAGAGTAACAATGATCCAGGGTCTTTCCACCCCTGGTTGCGCAATCGATATGCTGATAAAATTTAGGGAGTCTTGTTTTCAGATTAGCCTTGTTAAAATCCCCAGCTACAATGAATGCAGCCTCCGGATAAATCGTTTCCAGTTTGCAGAGAGTTAAATAAAGTTCGTTCAGAGCCATCGATGTGTCTGCTTGGGGGGGGATATATACGGCTGTGATTATAATCGAAGAGAATTCTCTTGGTAGATAATGCGGTCTACATTTGATTGTGAGGAATTCTAAATCAGGTGAACAGAAGGATTTGAGTTCCTGTATGTTTCTTTCATCACACCATGTCACGTTAGTCATGAGGCATACGCCCCCGCCCCTCTTCTTACCAGAAAGATGTTTGTTTCTGTCGGCGCGATGCGTGGAGAAACCCGTTGGCTGCACCGCTTCGGATTGCGTCTCTCCAGTTAGCCATGTTTCCGTGAAGCAAAGAACGTTACAGTCTCTGATGTCCCTCTGGAATGCTACCCTTGCTCGGATTTCATCAACCTTGTTGTCAAGAGACTGGACATTGGCAAGAAGAATGCTAGGGAGTGGTGCACGATGTGCCCGTCTCCGGAGTCTGACCAGAAGACCGCTTCGTTTCCCTCTTTTTCTGAGTCGTTTTTTTTTTTGGTCGCTGCATGTGATCCACTCGGTTACACTGGTTGTAAGGCAGAACACAGGATCCGCATCGCGAAAAACATATTCTTGGTCGTACTGATGGTGAGTTGACGCTGATCTTATATTCAGTAGTTCTTCTCGGCTGTATGTAAAGAAACCTAAGATGACCTGGGGTACTAGTGTAAGAAATAACACGTAAAAAAACAAAAAACTGCATAGTTTCCTAGGAACGCGAAGTGAGGCGGCCATCTCTGTCGGCGCCGGAAGTAATCGAGGTTAGGTTAAGGTTAGGTCAGGTCAGGACAGGGTCACTAGCTGAGAAGAGGTTAAGGTTAGGTCAGGACAGGGTCACTAGCTGAGAAGAGGTTACGGTTAGGTCAGGACAGGACATGGTCACTAGCTGAGAAGAGGTTAAGGTTAGGTCAGGACAGGGTCACTAGCTGAGAAGAGGTTAAGGTTAGGTCAGGACAGGGTCACTAGCTGAGAAGAGGTTACGGTTAGGTCAGGACAGGACATGGTCACTAGCTGAGAAGAGGTTAAGGTTAGGTCAGGATAGGACATGGTCACTAGCTGAGAAGAGGTTAAGGTTAGGTCAGGTCAGGACAGGGTCACTAGCTGAGAAGAGGTTAAGGTTAGGTCAGGATAGGGTCACTAGCTGAGAAGAGGTTAAGGTTAGGTCAGGACATAGTCACTAGCTGAGAAGAGGTTAAGGTTAGGTCAGGACAGGACATGGTCACTAGCTGAGAAGAGGTTAAGGTTAGGTCAGGATAGGGTCACTAGCTGAGAAGAGGTTAAGGTTAGGTCAGGATAGGGTCACTAGCTGAGAAGAGGTTAAGGTTAGGTCAGGACATAGTCACTAGCTGAGAAGAGGTTAAGGTTAGGTCAGGACAGGACATGGTCACTAGCTGAGAAGAGGTTACGGTTAGGTCAGGACAGGACATGGTCACTAGCTGAGAAGAGGTTAAGGTTAGGTCAGGATAGGACATGGTCACTAGCTGAGAAGAGGTTAAGGTTAGGTCAGGTCAGGGTCACTAGCTGAGAAGAGGTTAAGGTTAGGTCAGGATAGGGTCACTAGCTGAGAAGAGGTTAAGGTTAGGTCAGGACATAGTCACTAGCTGAGAAGAGGTTAAGGTTAGGTCAGGACAGGACATGGTCACTAGCTGAGAAGAGGTTAAGGTTAGGTCAGGACAGGGTCACTAGCTGAGAAGAGGTTACGGTTAGGTCAGGACAGGACATGGTCACTAGCTGAGAAGAGGTTAAGGTTAGGTCAGGACAGGACATGGTCACTAGCTGAGAAGAGGTTAAGGTTAGGTCAGGACAGGGTCACTAGCTGAGAAGAGGTTACGGTTAGGTCAGGACAGGACATGGTCACTAGCTGAGAAGAGGTTAAGGTTAGGTCAGGATAGGGTCACTAGCTGAGAAGAGGTTAAGGTTAGGTCAGGATAGGGTCACTAGCTGAGAAGAGGTTAAGGTTAGGTCAGGATAGGACATGGTCACTAGCTGAGAAGAGGTTAAGGTTAGGTCAGGATAGGACATGGTCACTAGCTGAGAAGAGGTTAAGGTTAGGTCAGGATAGGGTCACTAGCTGAGAAGAGGTTAAGGTTAGGTCAGGACATAGTCACTAGCTGAGAAGAGGTTAAGGTTAGGTCAGGACAAGACATGGTCACTAGCTGAGAAGAGGTTAAGGTTAGGTCAGGACAGGACATGGTCACTAGCTGAGAAGAGGTTAAGGTTAGGTCAGGACAGGGTCACTAGCTGAGAAGAGGTTAAGGTTAGGTCAGGACAGGGTCACTAGCTGAGAAGAGGTTACGGTTAGGTCAGGACAGGACATGGTCACTAGCTGAGAAGAGGTTAAGGTTAGGTCAGGACAGGACATGGTCACTAGCTGAGAAGAGGTTAAGGTTAGGTCAGGACATGGTCACATCAATAATTAACATCAATAAGGAATCATAGCATTCACCTGGTAAGTCTCTGTCATGGAAAGAGCAGGTGTTCCTAATGTTTTGTACAGTCAGTGTATGTTGTGGATATCACTGAGAGCGAGTGACAGAATGAACCTCTGTTTTTTGCTCAGTGTGTGTGTTAGGGATCATTATTTGAATTAGGGCACCGTTATTTGAATATTCTGAACGGAATATTCGTTTTTGTAAAAAAAAAATTTTAAAAAATGTATGTAGCTTATTTGAATAAAAATGATGCGTGTCAAATTAAATGATCTATGTTGACACTGCTACACCCCAGGATTGAAGTTGTTTTACTCAGTCGGGGTGTCAACTTACTGGTGAGAGAATAGTGGGTGTAAACAAAACATGTGCTTGTACATCAGCAGTTGTTTTCTCTTGTAGTAATCATGGCCGGGCAGGCAGTGCACGTGCCCAGGGGACCGGACCTCCCGGGGAGGTCCCCATTGATTCTGTTAGTCATTCCCACTCAGATATCATATTAAAATGGCTTAAGTCATGGAAATGTGTAGAATTGCAAGAAATTACATTTTAAAACTGATTTTTTTTTCTCATGGCGAAATGTGTAGAACTGCAAAAATAAATAAACGTAATTTAAAAACGGCAATATTTTCTCTCCTCCCCATGTGTAGAATTGCAGGAAATTAACTTAAAACATACATTTTTTCTCTCCGACGTCAAGATGGGGGGCCAGTTAAAAATGTCGCCCAGTTGGTGGTGGGGCCCCCGCAAACAAGTCTCGCTTAGGACCCCCAAAAGGCTAGAGCCAGCCCTGGCCTCTAAGTAATAAGAGCCTTTGTTTTTCCCACCTCAGTGTTTATAGAATGAAGAGCAGAACATCTTTCCAGAAAACAATCCCGATGTTGGATGTAAGGTTAAAACCACAGCAACAGTATAGTCAGTTCTGTTCAACCCATCGGTTTTCCACTACGTATCTGTCCAAACCCAGCCATCACGCACGCACACGCACACACAGAGTAAAAAGCAGGGACAGATTAGGTATGGGAATTTGACATTTTGAACTGTTCCAGTACTCGCATAATTTTTTTTTTGGAGTACTCGAATCGAGAACACAAGGTCTGCACTGTGCATTTATCTTTACGCCAAAAGATCACAACAATAAACCTTTGTATTAGAACCATTACAGATAACAAATCACAATTGCTACAGCGCCTTGCAAAAGTATTCATCCCCCTTGGCGTTTTTCCTATTTTGTTGCATCAATTTTAATTGATTTTTAATTGGATTTCATGTACTGGACATACACAAAATAGTCCAAATTGGTGAAGTGAAATGAAAAAAATAGTTTTCAAAAATTAAATGAAAATGAAATGATGATGTCCATTACATGAAATTTAAATTACAACTTTAATAAATAATTAATAACTGAAAAGTGGTACATATGTATTCACCCCTTTGCTATGAAGACCCTAAATAAGTTCTGGTGCAACCAATTACCTTCAGAAGTCATATAATTAGTTAGATTGCACACAGATGGACTTTTTTTTTTTTTTTTTAAGTGTCACATGATCTCAAAGTTGTGGAGAAGTAGAGATCAGGGTTGGGTTATAAAAACAGTGGTGGTGGCATCATCATGCTGTAGGGATGTTTTTCACCGGCAGGGAAACTGGTCAAAATTGAAGGCATTATGGGCTGGCGCTAAATACAGGGAAATTCTTGAGGGAAACCTGTTTCAGTCTTCCAGAGATTTGAGACTGGGACAGAGGTTCACCTTCCAGCAGGACAATGACCCTAAGCATACTGCTAAAGCAACACTCTAGTGGTTTAAGGGGAAACATTTAAATGTCTTGGAATGGCCTCGTCAAAGCCCAGACCTCAATCCAATTGAGATTCTGTGGTATGACTTAAAGATTGCTGTACACCAGCAGAACCCATCCAACTTGAAGGAGCTGGAGCAGTTTTGCCTTGAAGAATGTGCAAAAATCCCAGTGGCTAGATGTGCCAAGCTTATAGAGACATACCCCAAGAGACTTACAGCTGGAATTGCTGCAAAAGGGTGGCTCTACAAAGTATTGACTTTTGGGGGGTGGGTGGGGGGTGAATAGTTACGCACGCTCAAGTTATTTCTTGTTTGTTTTCAGAATATAAAATATTGTTCATCTTCAAAGTGTTGTGTAAATCAAATGATTACAAATCCCCCCCCAAAATATATTTTAAATCCAGGTTGCAAGAAAACAAAATAGGAAAAATGCCAAGGGGGGTGAAGACATCAGTGAAGACATCAAAACTATGAAATTACAAATATGGAATCATGTAGTAACCAAAAAAGTGTTAAATCAAAATATATTTGAGATTCTTCAAATATAAAATATAAAGTTCAAAGTCCTTGAAATGTTCCGGATTGACAGACCTTCATGTTTTAAAGTAGTGATGGACTGTAATTTCTCTTTGCTTATTTCAGCTGTTCTTGCCATAATAGGGACTTGGTCTTCTACCAAATAGGGCTATCTTCTGCATACCACCACTACTACTTTGTCACAACACAATTGATTGGCTCCAAGAAATTCCACATGAACTTTCAACAAGCCACACCTGTTAATTGAAATGCATTCCAGGTGACTACTTCATGAAGCTGGTTGAGAGAATGTCGAGAGAATGCCAAGAGTGTGTAAAGCTGTCATCAAGGCAAAGGGGGGGTCTACTTTGAAGAATCTCAAATATAAAATGTTATTTGATTTGTTTAACACTTTTTTGGTTACTACATGATTCCATATGTGTTATTTCATAGTTGTGACGTCTTCACTATTATTCTACAATGTAGAAAATAGTAAAAATAAAGGAAAGCCCTGGAATGAACATTTAACTGGTACTGGTACTGTACAGACATTCGATTTAATTTATTCTGGCTGTTCTTTACAATTATCTAAATGGACAATTCCACATTGAACACTGAATGGCGATGAATTACGGCCACAACATCTGTCTGTTGAGCAGTCCCAGGCTTGAATGAGGGGGGTTATAGCCTAGCACTAGCGCTAACCAATTCTAAATGGCACTAGCCGTTTGAAAAGTGGCTTAAGCGAGAGAAAAAAATAGTCTGGAAGAAATGCTTCTAAAACTACAGCTTGCTGTTGGAACATATTTTACTTCAATCAACAAGTCTAGTTGGAATTTGTGATTAAAAAATAATAAAAAAATGTCAGCATTAGGCAAGGAATGTAAGTTTGTGTATCCCATCAGTTCAATTATTATTTGTTGTGCCCTGCAAAAGGAACACTGGAGTGAAAGCAAATTACCGTTGTCTTCAAGACTAGATTTCATCCATTTGGACAACCACAAAGCACATTATTATTATGATTATATATTTGTTGATGTTGTTACGAAACAGGGACAGGGACAGAGTTAGGAACAGGGACAGAGTCAGGGACAGAGTCAGGGACAGGGACAGAGACGGAGTGAGCAGTAAACAGTTTTTAATTTCCTGATCCTCCCCCAGGGCACTGAGAGAGATGGGTCTCCATAACATCTGCTAATATTTCATGCTAGAGAGGAGAGGAGGATATTGTATTTCTGTCCTCTGAGTGTGCTTTTCCAATCAATATCCCCCGCTCTTATCTAACCCATCTCAGCGCTGGAGAACTCTCCTCTCAGCCCAACCGGGCTACGTACCAAATTGCAGCCTTTTCTCTACAAAGAGGCCCATGGGCTTTGGACAAAAGTGGTGCACTATATAGGGAATAGGGCTTTGGTCAAAAGTAGTGCACTATGTAGGGAATAGGATGCCAGTAGAGATGCAATACGTATTTTTCTATAACGTAGCTACTGGGTCATAACAAAAGAAAGATGTGGTAATTGTATACAGGCGAGGGCCTATACTTTACACATTTAGTGGATATACTATCTTTTAAAGGTCCCAAAATAGAATGGTCGTTTGGTTTTCCTCTCCCCAACACAATATACTGTGTGCTGTTGCCCACAGCAGGAGGTATGTATGCTAGGTATGAGTGTTGGACATGGAGCTGGGCATCATTTGACGCCAGATACTGTTTTATATTATATAAATGCATACACACCACATGTGGACACCTGCTCGTCGAACATTTCATTTCAAAATCATGGGCATTTAATATGGAGTTGGTCCCCCCTTTTAATGCTATAACAGGCTCCACTCTTCTGGGAAGGCTTTCCACTAGATGATGGAACTTTGCTGCTATAACAGCCTCCACTCTTCTGGGAAGGCTTTCCACTAGATGATGGAACATTGCTGCTATAACAGCCTCCACTCTTCTGGGAAGGCTTTCCACTAGATGTTGGAACATTGCTGCGGGGACTTGCTTCCATTTAGTCACAAAAGCATGTTTACGGACATATTCAATCAATCCTTATCCCAGTCTGCTGTTCTCACATGCTTCAAGAGGCCCACCATTGTTCCTGTTCCCAAGAAAACTAAGGTAACTGAACTAAATGATTATCGCCCTGTAGCACTCACTTCTGTCATCATGAAGTGCTTTGAGTGAAGTGCTAGTCAAGGATCATATCACCTCCACCCTACCTGACACCCTAGACCCACTCCAATTTGCTTACCGTCCCAATAGGTCCACAGACGATGCAATCGCAACCCCACTGCACACTGCCCTAACCCATCTGGACAAGAGGAATACCTATGTGAGAATGCTGTTCATCGACTACAGCTCAGCATTTAACACCATAGTACCCTCCAAACTCATCATCATGCTCGAGACCCTGGGTCTCAACCCCGCCCTGTGCAACTGGGTACTGGTTGGAGTCTGTTTGATTGAGTGTGTGGACAGGTGTCTTTTATACAGGTAACGAGTTCAAACAGGTGCAGTTAATACAGGTAATGAGTGGAGAACAGGAGGACTTCTTAAAGAAAAACTAACAGGTCTGTGAGAGCCGGAAATCTTACTGGTTGGTAGGTGATCAAATACTTATGTCATGCAATAACATGCAAATTAATTACTTAAAAATCATACAATGTGATTTTTGTTTTAGATTCCGTCTCTCACAGTTGAAGTGTACCTATGATAAAAATGACAGACCTCTACATGCTTTGTAAGTAGGACAACCTGCAAAATCGGCAGTGTATCAAATACTTGTTCTCCCCACTGTACATCCTGTACTCTATACCATCTACTGCCTCTTGTCTATGCCGTTCGGCCATTGCTCATCCATATATTTATATGTACATATTCTTATTCATTCCTTTACACTTGTGTGTATAAGGTAGTTGTTGTGAAATTGTTAGGTTAGATTACTTGTTAGATATTACTGCATGGTTGGAACTAGAAGCTCAAGCATTTCGCTACACTCGCATTAACATCTGCTAACCATGTGTATGTGACAAATAAAATTTGATTTGAGGTCAGCGGTCTGTGCAGGCCAGTCAACTTCTTCCACACCAATCTTGACAAACCAGTTGACACTATGCATTGGGGCAGGTAGCGTTCTCCTGCCATCCGACAAACCCAGATTTGTCCGTTGGACTGCCAGAGAACGTGTTTCCACTGCTCCAGAGTCCAATAGCGGCAAGCTTTACACCACTCCAGCCGACGTTTGGCATTGTGCATGGTGATCTTATGCTTGTGTGCAGCTGCTCGGCCATGGAAACCCTCTTCATGAAGCTCCCGACAAACAGTTCTTATCCTGATGTTGTTTCCAGAGGCAGTTTGGAACTCGGTAGTGAGTGTTGCAACCGAGGACAGATGATTTTTACGCGCTACAGCACTCCGCGATCCCGTTCTGTGAGTTTGTATGGTCTACCACTTCACGGCTGAGCCGTTGTTGCTCCTAGAAGTTTCCACTTCACAATAACAGCACTTAAAGTTGACCGGGGCAAATTTGACGCACTGACTTGTTGGAAAGGTGGCATCCTATGACGGTGCCACGTTCAAAGTTACTGAGCTCTTCAGTAAGGCCATTCTACTGCCAAGGTTTGTCTATGGAAAATGCATGGCTGTGTGCTCAATGTTGTACACCTGTCTGCAACAGGTGTTGCTGGAATAGCCTAATCAAATTTAAAATCAAATTTATTTATATAGCCCTTTGTACATCAGCTGATATCTCAAAGTGCTGTACAGAAACCCAGCCTAAAACCCCAAACAGCAAGCAATGCAGGTGTAGAAGAACTACACCTGCATTGCTAATCCACTACTTTTCTATGTAGATCTCCTTTTACAGGGTGTAGTAGGACAACTGCTTTTGATCCTACGAGCTGGCCAAATCATTCTAGTCACACTAACACTTTAGTGGAGATCTGAATGGTACGCTCCACAGTGGAGATCTGAATGGTACGCTCCACAGTGGAGATCTGAATGGTACGCTCCACAGTGGAGATCTGAATGGTACGCTCCACAGTGGAGATCTGAATGGTACGCTCCACAGTGGAGATCTGAATGGTACGCTCCACAGTGGAGATCTGAATGGTACGCTCCACAGTGGAGATGAAGCTAGCCCAAAAGGTTAGCAAACAGAATCTAATTTCCACCCAGATGTTTGTTATATCAATAACTGCTGATATCCACATATCTCCAAACTGCAGTTGGTTATTTGAATGAGATTGAACGGCTATATTTAACCTGGTGGGTTGGTTATCTGAATGAGATTGGACGGCTATATTTAACCTGGTGGGTTGGCATATATAGAGCTGCTAAAGATCATGTTGACCCTGAGATCTGTGAGTGTGTGTGTGTGTACTAAGCAACAGAATGGAAATGACTTGTAGATTATGTTAAACTGATAAGATTCAGTCTCCATGAAATGACTCCTGTACCTCTGCTAGTTCTTTGGGCTCTAAAGCCAGGTTACTGTAAAACACTTGACAACTACTGAAGTAAAAAAAGGCCTTTGTATTTTCGTCTGAAGTTTACATCCACTCAGGTTGGAGTCATTAAAACTCGTTTTTCAACCACTCTACAAATTTCTTGTTAACAAACTATAGTTTTGGCAAGTCGGTTAGGACATCTACTTCGTGCATGACACAAGTAATTTTTCCAGCAATTGTTTACAGACAGATTATTTCACTGTATCACAATTCCAGTGGGTCAGAAGTTTACATACTCTAAGTTGACTGTGCCTTTAAACAGCTTGGAAAATTCCAGAAAATAATGTCATGGCTTTAGAAGCTTCTGATAGGCTAATTGACATCATTTGAGTCAATTGGAGGTGTACCTGTGGATGTATTTCAAGGCATACCTTCAAACTCAGTGCCTCATTGCTTGACATCATGGGAAAATCAAAAGAAATCCAAGACCTAAGAAAAAAATTGTAGACCTCCACAAGTCTGGTTCATCCTTGGGAGCAATTTCCAAAAACCTTAAGGTACCACGTTCATCTGTACAAACAATAGTACTCAAGTATAAACACCATGGGACCACGCAGCTGTCATACCGCTCAGGAAGGAGATGCGTTCTGTCTCCTAGAGATGAATGTACTTTGGTGCGAAAAGTACAAATCATCCCAGAACAACAGCAAAGGACCTTGTGAAGATGCTGGAGGAAACGGGTACAAAAGTATCAATATCCACAGTAAAACGAGTCCTATAGACATAACCTGAAAGGCCGCTCAGCAAGGAAGAAGCCACTGCTCCAAAACCGCCATAAAAAGCCAGACAGTAAAGTACACATTCTAAAACGGTAAAATAATGTTTTGCACAAAAATGGCAATATGAAAATCTGCACGCAGCCAACCCTAATTTCAATTAGTAAACACATTAAAAATCCAATGCAAAGTTACACCTCACTTTTCTAGTTGTAGGGAGGACCCGGCAAGCCAGCCTAATCCCTATAATGTAAACTCCAACAGAAATAACTTAATGTATAACATCAAATTAAACCAAATCGTTTGCACACATGATGACGACTGGTTTCAATCAAATTTTCAGTCAACTTACAAGCAAATACTTTATGAATATACTGGTCCAAATCACCTTGCAACCAGCCTGCTAACGTTAGCCCCGACTAGCCTGCTAACGTTAGCCCCGACTAGCCTGCTAACGTTAGCCCCGACCAGCCTGCTAACGTTAGCCCCGACTAGCCTGCTAACGTTAGCCCCGACCAGCCTGCTAACGTTAGCCCCGACCAGCCTGCTAACGTTAGCCCCGACCAGCCTGCTAACGTTAGCCCCGACTAGCCTGCTAACGTTAGCCCCGACTAGCCTGCTAACGTTAGTCCCGACTAGCCTGCTAACGTTATGTTAGCACTACATGAGTCAGCCAGCTGCAATCAACACTTAGCTTACATAACTAGCCAGTTATTAATGATTGTTAGCTATATGCAGTTTTCTTAACCAGCAAGCAAACCAGCCAGCTAACGTTAGCTTTTAGCTAACTAGCTATTCACCTGGCCAGCCTAGCCAACCATGGTCGGCAAGCTAGAGCCCAACTACTAGAGACCAGCAAGAACACAACGGATTTACAGATTGATGGCTATGGCCCATCCAATGGTAAAACCGTTATAATGCATGCAGGCTGAGTTAGCTACCAAAGCCAGGGGGAGGCGGGCGCTTCACCACAGATTGAGAATCAGGAAAATCCCCCCCAAAAAAGAGATTCCAGATGTCCGTCAGCTAGCGCGCTAGTACGAAGCGAAGGTGGAAAAAAAGTTACAAAACTCCTGTAGCCTTCTTCACAGAGAACATGCCGAAAAGTTGATACACACAAAAAGGAGAACTGACGAGGTACTACACAATTTCTCTTTTGTTTTGAGCCCACGGCAAGAAGGCACCAGAGTCTGCCATGCTAATGGGCTCCCACTAGATAACACAGCCATAAAGTCTGTGAAGAGCATGCTGAATGGCCACATCTGCTTCTTGTTTACATCACACTTCCCGTGATTGGTGGATTGAAGCTCACCAACGCCAACACTTGGGTCTGTGATGTAATTACATGCTAGCGTGGCTAGCATACGAACTCGGTAGCACAGAGTAGATCCTCCATATGACGTTGAGAAATGGTGCTTTGTGGGTACTTTAGAAGTTATCCGGAAATAAGTTAATAGTTATGTTTCGGGGGTTGTTACATATTTATGTTTGTACTTTTAGGTAATCAGATCTAACTACAGCTAAATTACTAAGTATTTGACCACACTGTGTTGTTACATCGGTGAGATAAAACTCATGCTTCCTACTAGTAAATCATGTGTAAAATGAGGTGAAAAGGAGACTGTTTCTATCAGGTATTCAAACCCTTTTCCCCCACCCATACTTATTCCCCAGGGTGTCGCTGTAAAAAGACAATGTATTGAACGAAAGAACAAACTGATTTGATTGTTACGCAATGGGATTAAAAAACAAGTTCTCAGCTAACTTATCTGGTAAAATCAGGGTAGAGGACCATTTAGTGGCAGCAAGTTCATCCTCTGATCTCTAAACACAGTCAGTCGATCTACAACAAAGAAAATAAACACTTTCACTTGATGAAGAATTATTATTATAAAAATAAAAATAAAGTTAGCGGGGGAAAAAATGTAATGAGTGAGAACGCTTTGAGAAGTAGTTGTCGACGTGATACCTTGTCTTTATCCTCTAACGTCTTACTTTAACAGCAGGACTTGTCTTTATCCTCTAACGTCTTACTTTAACAGCAGGACTTGTCTTTATCCTCTAACGTCGTACTTTAACAGCAGGACTTGTCTTTATCCTCTAACGTCGTACTTTAACAGCAGGACTTGTCTTTATCCTCTAACGTCGTACTTTAACAGCAGGACTTGTCTTTATCCTCTAACGTCGTACTTTAACAGCAGGACTTGTCTTTATCCTCTAATGTCTTACTTTAACAGCAGGACTTGTCTTTATCCTCTAACGTCTTACTTTAACAGCTTCAAGCTACTACAAAAGAAAAAAAAAACTTTACAGTTAACGTCTCGATTTTACGAACCAAACAATTATCCTCCAAGAATGATCCTTTGACAATTAAAAATAAAATACAACTTTTCTACAGCAGGTGGTGGAGGTGTCGTCATCCTCCAACTCACTCCTAACCTCAGTCAAACTAGAACAAAGACTAGGCCTAAACATTCAGCTGATGGCTCAATTAAGAACCAGATAATTATCTCCAGTAAAACCAGTAAAACTCTTTCTACTTAGTGGAGGATCACATAATGACAGCAGAAATTGAAAGAGTATAAACAATACAATAGTACGCAAGTATAACCACCATGGGACCACGCAGCCATCATACCGCTCAGGAAGGAGATGCATTCTGTATCTTAGAGATGAACGTACTTTGGTGCGAAAAGTGCAAATCATCCCAGAACAACAGCAAAGGACCTTGTGAAGATGGAGGAAACAGGTGCAAAAGTATCTATATCTACAGTAAAACGAGTCCTATATCAACATAACCTGAAAGGCCGCTCAGCAAGGAAGAAGCCACTGCTCCAAAATCGCCATTAAAAAAGCCAGACTACGGTTTGTAACTGCACATGGGGAGAAAGATCTAACTTTTTGGAGAAATGTCCTCTGGTCTGATGAAACAAAAAAAATAACTGATTGGCCACAATGAGTTTGGAGGAAAAATGGGGACGCTTGCAAGCCGAAGAACACCATCCCAACCGTGAAGCACAGGGGTGGCAGCATCATGTTGTGGGGGTGCTTTGCTGCAGGAGGGACTGGTGCATTTCACAAAATAGATGGCATCATGAGGTAGGACAATTATGTGGATATATTGAAGCAACATCAAGTCATCAGTCAGGAAGTTAAAGCTTGGTTGCAAATGGGTCTTCCAAATGGACAATGACCCCAAGCATACTTCCAAAGTTGTGGCAAAATGGCTTAAGGACAACAAAGTCAAGGTATTGGAGTGGCCATCAAAGGGCTTTGGCTTTATAGAATATTTGTGGGCAGAACTGAAAAAGCGTGTGCGAGCAAGGTGGCCTACAAACCTGACTCAGTTACATCAGCTCTGTCAGGAGGAATGGGCCAAAATTCGCCCAACTTATTTTGGGAAGCTTGTGGAAGGCTACCCAAAACGTTTGACCCAACTGAAACAATTTAAAGGCAATGCTACATAGTGCACTACTTTAGACCAGGGTCCGATTCCCTATATAGTGCACTACTTTAGACCAGGACCCTATTCCCTTCATAGTGCACTACTATAGACCAGGGCCCTATTCCCTATACAGTGCACTACTTTAGACCAGGGCCCTATTCCCTATATAGTGCACTACTTTAGACCAGGGCCCTATTCCCTATATAGTGCACTACTTTAGACCAGGGCCCTAATACCCTATACAATGCACTACTTTAGACCGGGGCCCTATATAGTTCACTACTTTAGACCAGGGCCCTAGTACCCTATATAGTGCACTACTTTAGACCAGGGCCCTATAAAGTGCACTACTTTAGACCAGGGCCCTAATACCCTATACAGTGCACTACTTTAGACCAGGGCCCTATATAGTGCACTACTTTAGACCAGGACCCTATTCTTTAGACCTATATAGTGCACTACTTTAGACCAGGGCCCTATTCCCTATATAGTGCACTACTTTAGACCAGGGCCCTATATACTACTTTAGACCAGGGTACACTACTTTAGACCAGGGTCCGATTCCCTATATAGTGCACTACTTTAGACCAGGACCCTATTCCCTTCATAGTGCACTACTTTAGACCAGGGCCCTATTCCCTATGTAGTGCACTACTTTAGACCAGGGCCCTATTCCCTATATAGTGCACTACTTTAGACCAGGGCCCTATTCCCTATATAGTGCACTACTTTAGACCAGGGCCCTATATAGTGCACTACTTTAGACCAGGGCCCTATTACCCTATATAGTGCACTACTTTAGACCAGGGCCCTATATAGTACACTACTTTGACCAGGGCCCTATATAGTACACTACTTTAGACCAGAGCCCTATATAGTACACTACTTTAGACCCCTATATAGTGCACTACTTTAGACCAGGGCCCTATATAGCACTACTTTAGACCACTACTTTAGACCAGGGCCCTATATAGTACACTACTTTAGACCAGAGCCCTATTCCCTATATAGTACACTACTTTAGACCAGGGCCCTATATAGTGCACTACTTTAGACCAGGGCCCTATATAGTGCACTACTTTAGACCAGGGCCCTATATAGTGCACTACTACATTAGACCAGGGCGCTATATAGTACACTACACTAGACCAGGGTTTAGTGACCAGAGCCCTATTCCCTATATAGTACACTACTTTAGACCAGGGCCCTATATAGTACACTACTTTAGACCAGGGCCCATATATAGTGCACTACTTTAGACCAGGGCCCTATATAGTGCACTACTTTAGACCAGGGCCCTATATAGTGCACTACTTTAGACCAGGGTGCCCTTTATATAGTGCACTACTTTAGACCAGGGTCCTATATAGTGCACTACATTAGACCAGGGACCCTATTATATAGTGCACTACTTTAGACCAGGACCCTATGCCCTATATAAGTGCACTACTTTAGACCAGGACCCTATTCCCTATATAGTGCACTACTTTAGACCAGGGCCCTATATAGTGCACTACTTTAGACCAGGGCCCTATATAAGTGCACTACTTTAGACCAGGACACCATTTGGAATGCTCTCCCAGTCCTCTATTAAATGTGTAAAAATGCCACATTACTCCCCGACTGTCACATAGACCAGCACCCATGATAATATACACACTGTATCACTCATTATCTCTATCTCTCATTATCTCTCAGAGTGACTGAGTGAAGCTTGCACAGCAGATTCCAGTATTCAGGGTTCATATTGTTAATTATTCAACAGTGGTTGTGGAGCCTCTGGCTACAGCTTTACACTGCATCCCAAATGGTGCACTATTCCCTATGTGGGTGCTGGTCTAGAAGTAGTGCACTATGTATGGAATAGGGTGCCATTTGGTACACGTGCCTTAGTGTAGTTTAAAAGAGCTGTAACACAAGCGATTCCAATTGTCAGAACTCCTGTTCTGGTCATTATTAATCATTATCCAAAGAGAAAGCAGGATTTAGTCGCTGTGATGTAGTCAGTGATCACAGAATATGGAGTTATCCTTTTTACTGAATATGCAACCGCAGCTGAAGGAGCAAACAGTATTCATTGATCTCCCTTGTAACACATTCTCTCTCTCTCTCTCTCTCTACAACCCAGACCACCCATACAACAACAAATCAAATACTAGGTGTTAAATCTGGGAATGTGTTATGGTGGATTAGGAATTTAAATAAATACAATTTATTTATTAGAATTTAAATAAAATTATCCACAGTCATTGTTGCAACCCTTATTACCAGTCTGTTCAACCTCTCTTTCATATCGTCCGAGATCCCTAAAGATTGGACGACGAATCAATGCTTAGATACCAGCCCAGCAGTTTGGGAAAATCTCTCCAGTTTGATTGAGACCGACAGAATCGTACATTCTGCTTGTGCTTCTCTTAACACCTTATCCCATAACAATCTAAGCCCCGTCTAAGAGTCCAAGACCCATCTAAGAGTCCAAGCTTGTTGTTGTTGAGGCAAGTCAAAGTTCAGTAGCCGATGTCTACACCACTTGGTTAACAGTAAGGGTGGGCAGTACAAACTGGATTCTTCAATTAAGTGTTTGCTGTTATTCAACGAGAGAGGAGAGCGAGCTGGGCCCTACTGAGAGGACAGAGAGCTGGGCCCTACTGAGAGGACAGAGAGCTGGGCCCTACTGAGAGGACAGAGAGCTGGGCCCTACTGAGAGGACAGAGAGCTGGGCCCTACTGAGAGGACAGAGAGCTGGGCCCTACTGAGAGGACAGAGAGCTGGGCCCTACTGAGAGGACAGAGAGCTGGGCCCTACTGAGAGGACAGAGAGCTGGGCCTACTGAGAGGACAGAGAGCTGGGCCCTGCTGAGAGGACAGAGAGCTGGGCCCTACTGAGAGGACAGAGAGCTGGGCCCTACTGAGAGGACAGAGAGCTGGGCCCTGCTGAGAGGACAGAGAGCTGGGCCCTGCTGAGAGGACAGAGAGCTGGGCCCTGCTGAGAGGACAGAGAGCTGGGCCCTGCTGAGAGGACAGAGAGCTGGGCCCTACTGAGAGGACAGAGAGCTGGGCCCTACTGAGAGGACAGAGAGCTGGGCCCTGCTGAGAGGACAGAGAGCTGGGCCCTGCTGAGAGGACAGAGAGCTGGGCCCTACTGAGAGGACAGAGAGCTGGGCCCTACTGAGAGGACAGAGAGCTGGGCCCTACAAGGACAGAGAGCTGGGCCCTACTGTGAGGACAGAGAGCTGGTTTTCTGATAAGACATCATTAGAAGAGCTGGGCCCTACTGAGAGGAAATAAAAAAATACTCAACCACCATGGTAACACCTAATAAGCATCTTAGATAAGCATGCTGGGCAAAAAATGCAGAACTAAGAACAGAGCTGGGCCCCTGAGAGGACAGAGACCTGACTGCCCTACTGACCAGCACAAAAACATCCTGTGGCGGACTGAGAGCTGGGCCCTACTGAGAGGACAGAGAGCTGGGCCCTACTCAGAGGAAGCTGGGCCCTACAGAGTCAGTCAGAGAGCTGGGCCCTTCTTCAGGACAGAGCTGGGCATCCTAGCTGAAGGACAAAGCTGGGCCCTGCTGAGAGTCCATGGAGCTGGGCCCTGCTGAGAGGACCCAGCTAGGCCCTGCACTGAGGCAGAGAGCTGGGCCCTGCTGATAAATCCATGAGCTGGGCCCTCACTGAAGCACAGAGCTGGGCCCCTCCTGGAGGACTCCAAGCTGGGCCCTGCTCCAGAGGACAGAGAGCTGGGCCCAACTCCAGAGGACAGATGTTCTGAAAGAGCTGCAAAACCTGGACCCTACTCAGAGGGCTTGAGAGCTGGGCCCTGCTATTTCTGAAACTAATGGCCATTTTCATGCACATTTTTCCACTTGAGAAATACTGCAACAAACATCTTAGCGATATGCAAAATTGTGAGACTAAACATCTCCTGTGTTTTCAATTGATAAGACATCATTAGAAGAACGGATAACGAGAGAAATAAAAAAATACTCAACCACCATGGTAACACCTTAAATAAGCATCTTAGATAAGCATGCTTCGTTCAAAAAATGCAGAACTAAGAACAGATATAGCCCCTGGTTCACTCCAGACCTGACTGCCCTCGACCAGCACAAAAACATCCTGTGGCGGACTGCAAAGACAGTACTGTGCAGCCGTCTTCATACCTGGCAAGGCTTTTCAGGGAACTCTGAACCAATCACGCATTCATCAGGCAAAGCTAAGGCCTCCAATTATCTAATGACTGAGTCGGCTTTCTATTCGCAACAAAGCCTACTTCACTCACGGGACAAAACTAGTAAAAGTCAGTAAAACTGACATCCTCCCAGATGCCCACGACTGAGGCTAGGCGATGTCATCTACGAAAAAGCTTCCATGATCTACTCAGCAAACTCAATGCATTTATCACAGTGGCCATGCCTTCCTCCTAAAGCACCTTATACCACCCACCACTGCGCCTGTAAGCCTCTCCAGGTTTTCTTTACCCAAATCCAGTCTAGCAGATTTTCTGAAAGAGCTGCAAAACCTGGATCTGAGCAGATAAATCAGCTGGGCTGACAATCTGGACCCTCTATTTCTGAAACTATCCCACCCATTTACCTACCTCTATTACCAGCCTGTTCAACCTTTCTTTCTTTTCTGCTCTTTGAGATCCCCAAGATTGAAATCTCTACCTGTACATGACCATCTGATCATTTTCACTCCAGTGTTAATCTGTAAAACTGTTACAGATTATCCGCCTACCTCCTCATGCCTATTGCACACATTGTGCCTATAGAAAGCCAAGTTTTCAAACAGATGACTTGTTAATTGTTTACTTCATGTGTAACTCTGTCTTGTCTGTTCACATCTAGTTTCTTGGCCAGGTCACAGTTGGTGAGAACTCAGCAACAGCCTACAAGGTACTAAAGATATCATAAAAATCGATATAAGACAGTACTGTGCAGCCATCTTCATCAACCTTGCCAAGGCTTTCGACTCTGTCAATCACCACATTCTTATCGGCAGACTCCGTAGCCTCCAATTTTCTAATGACTGAGTCGGCTTTCTATTCCGCAACAAAGCCTACTTCACTCACGCCACCAAAACTTAGTAAAAGTCAGTAAAACTGACTATCCTACCGATCCTCGACTTCGGCGATGTCATCTACAAAATAGCTTCCAATACTCTACTCAGCAAACTGGATGCAGTTGCTGACAGTGCCATCCGCGTTTCACCTTTAACATAGCGTGATATATAGCACCTTATACCACCCACCATTGTGTTATTGACCTGTATGTTTTGTTTATTCCAACAACTCTGCTACATATTTGTCTTGAGACTTTTATCTCCCTCACCAACTTCAAACATCTGCTATCTGAGCAGCTAAGAACTGCTGCAGCTGTACATAGTTTTCTATCGTGTAAATAGCCCACCCAGTTTTACCTACCTCATCCCCATACTGTTTTTATTTATTTACTTTTCTGCTCTTTTGCACACCGATATCTCTACCTGTACATGATCATCTGATCATTTATCACTCCAGTGTTAATCTGCTAAATTGTAATTATTCGCCTACCTCCTCATGCCTTTTGCACACATTTGGTGATGATGCCCTGTTTGTTTCAATCTGTCTACGACAGATTTTCACGGGAATATTCTACAATCTGCATGAGATGTGTATTTCCATCCAATTGACTTCTCTAACCACTAGGCTACCCTGCCACCTCTACACTCTAACCACTAGGCTACCTGCCACCTCTACACTCTAACCACTAGGCTACCTGCCACCTCTACACTCTAACCACTAGGCTACCTACCACCTCTACACTCTAACCACTAGGCTACCTACCACCTCTACACTCTAACCACTAGGCTACCTACCGCCCCACATTATGAACGCCGCCATAAGACAAATTTGAAGTCAATTTGGATGGAAACACACATCTCAAACAGGGCATCATCACCAAATGGCTGAATGCAGCAAACAATGTACCGGCTGTGATTTACAACCTGATAGCAATATGTCAGAATATCAATAAATACTTTGGTGAATTATATTAATCATTTACCTCTTCTTACTCGACGTCATGGAAAACCTCTTATTTCTCTGACAGATATCATTCTCAGTTTGTTTCATATATAGCTAGGTAGTTTCCACTGCAAGAGATATTAATAATGTATGGAGTTGGCAGTAAGGCAACCTCACCAGACTCCACCGAGGAGAGAGAATCACAGAGGTCATAGTGAGGGAGGGAGAGGGCAGAGAGAAGGAGAGAAGGAGGGAGGGGGCAGAGAGCGAGAGAAGGAGGGAAGAGAGAGAGAGGAAGAGGGCAGAGAGAGAGAAGGACAGAAGGAGGGAGGGGGCAGAGAGAGGGAGGGAGGGGGCAGAGAGAGAGAGGGAAGAGAGAGAGGGGGAGAGGGAAGAGAGCGAGGGGGGAGAGGAGAGAGAGAGGGGGAGAGGGCAGAGAGAGAGAAGGAGAGAAGGAGGGAGGGGGCAGAGAGAGAGGGAGAGGGAGAGAGGGAGGTAAGGAGGGAGAGGGAGAGAAGGAGGGAGAGGGCAGAGAGAGAGAAGAAGGAGGGGGGGGGCAGAGAGAGAGAGGGAGGTAAGGAGGGAGAGGGAGAGAGAAGGAGGGAGGGGCAGAGAGAGAGAAGGAGGGAGGGGGCAGAGAGAGAGAGGGAAGGAGGGGATCAGAGAAAGAGAAGGAGAGTCGAAGAGAGGGAGAGATAGAGAGGGAGGGGGCAGAGAGAGAGAGCACACATTGCTTCAGCATCAATAACACACTAATAAAACAGAGAGATGTGTTACCTGTGTGAGAACATCTAGTTGAGCCACTATGTGTTCCAGGGTGCTGGCCAGACCAGCAGGCACCATGCCTTCTCTCTGGGTCTGTGTCTGGGGCTGAGGCTCGGTGCGTGTCAGCTCGACAGTGGGGGGCCTGGCTCTGGGGGCCCTGGAGGTCTGGGTGGGTCTGGAAGGTGTGACGCTGCCACTCCTACTCCTCACCTCCGTACGTAAGCCCCGCCCCTGGCCGTTACACAGCTCTGACTCAGACGACTCCTTGTGAGGACAAGACAAAAACATATCAACATCTGGGTGTCCAACAACTATCTATGGCCAGAGGTTTTACCTATGTAAACTAACCAGTAAACTATGGGTCCTGAATATGACTAAGGACCAGACCATCTCTTTCGCTACTATCCCTCCTCCTCAGAATAATTTCCCCTCAACTCCTGTTCAACATCTGGTAGACAGGTGGCCCTGCAACAAGGCCATCTTCTCTCTCCCTCCAAGACGTGTAAATATTGACTTGTGTGGTCAGGGAGAAGTGATGCTCCCTGTGCTTGTCCACGTACACCCACTTTGTGTTGAGAGAGACACACGAGAGAGAGATGAGAGAGAGATGAGAGACACGAGAGAAACGAGAGAGAGAGATGAGAAAGAGAGAAATGAGAGAGAGACAAGAGAAAGAGAGGAGAGAGAGAGAGTGGAGAGAGAGAGAGAAACGAGAGAGAAAAGAGAGAGAGACGAGAGAGAGAGAGTGGAGAGAGAGAGAGGGACGAGAGAGAGAAACGAGAGAGAGACGAGAGAGAGAGGGACGAGAGAGAGGGACGAGAGAGAGAAACGAGAGAGAGAGAGAGGAGAGAGAGAGAGAAACGAGAGAGAGACGAAGGGAGGAGTGGAGAGACGGAGAGGAAGAGAGTTTCAATTGTGTCGTATGTCCAGGATACTCATGGTGTACACCGTTCAACCAAATGCTACATACAGGTTCCTTCTGGACGAGGCAACAACAACAACAAATAATAATAAAAGAATACCAACATAAAGTAAATGTCTCAGTAGAATATTATAAAAATATGAGCATCAGTATAATACAGGAAGGCGCAGTTTATAGTCCAATATTTACCTGTGTTTTTGGGGAAGTGAGGACTGGGTGGGTATTAAATTGTGCGGTATTTAGTCATCATAAGTCTGGTAGCTGGTGTGTTTGTAGCACGAATATACAGCTCTGGAAAAAATGAAGAGACCACTGCAAAATTATCAGCTTCTCTGGTTTTACTATTTATAGGTATGTGTTGGGGTAAAATTAACATTTATGTTTTAATCTATAAACAACTGACAACATTTCGCCCAAATTACAAATATATATATATTGTCATTTAGAGCATTTATCTGGTCAAAATAACAATCGTGTCGGCCTCTCCAGGTCTTGTCGGCCTCTCCAGGTCTTGTCGGCCTCTCCAGGTCTTGTCGGCCTCTCCAGGTCTTGTCGGCCTCTCCAGGTCTAGTCGGCCTCTCCAGGTCTTGTAGTAGGCCTCTCCAGGTCTTGTCGGTCTCTCCAGGTCTTTCGTCGGCCTCTCCAGGTCTTGTCGGCCTCTCCAGGTCTTGTCGGCCTCTCCAGGTCTTGTCGGCCTCTCCAGGTCTTGTCGGCCTCTCCAGGTCTTGTCGGCCTCTCCAGGTCTTGTCGGTCTCTCCAGGTCTTGTCGGCCTCTCCAGGTCTTGGCCTCTCCAGGTCTTGTCGGTCTCTCCAGGTCTTGTCGGCCTCTCCAGGTCTTGTCGGTCTCTCCAGGTCTTGTCGGCCTCTCCAGGTCTTGTCGGCCTCTCCAGGTCTTGTAGGCCTCTCCAGGTCTTGTAGGCCTCTCCAGGTCTAGTAGGCCTCTCCAGGCCTCTCCAGGTCTAGTAGGCCTCTCCAGGTCTTGTCGGCCTCTCCAGGTCTTGTAGGCCTCTCCAGGTCTTTCGGCCTCTCCAGGTCTTGTCGGCCTCTCCAGGTCTTGTCGGCCTCTCCAGGTCTTGTCGGCCTCTCCAGGTCTTGTCTTGTCGGTCTCTCCCTTGTCTCTCCAGGTCTTGTCGGCCTCTCCAGGCCTCTCCAGGTCTTGTCGGTCTCTCCAGGTCTTGTCGGCCTCTCCAGGTCTTGTCGGCCTCTCCAGGTCTTGTCGGCCTCTCCAGGTCTTGTCGGCCTCTCCAGGTCTTTGTCGGTCCTCTCCAGGTCTTGTCGGCAGGTCTTCTCCAGGTCTTGTCGGCCTCTCCAGGTCTAGTAGGCCTCTCCAGGTCTTGTCGGCCTCTCCAGGTCTAGTAGGCCTCTCCAGGTCTTGTCGGCCTCTCCAGGTCTTGTCGGCCTCTCCAGGTCTTGTCGGCCTCTCCAGGTCTTGTCGGCCTCTCCAGGTCTTGTCGGCCTCTCCAGGTCTTGTCGGCCTCTCCAGGTCTAGTAGGCCTCTCGCACCCACTGTGAAATTTGGTGGAGGATCGGTGATGACCTGAGGGTGCTTCAGCACGGCTGGAATCGGGCAGATTAGTCCTTGTGAAGGACGCATGAATCAAGCCACGTACAAAAGGTTGTCCTGGAAGAAAACATGCTTCCTTTTGCTCTGACCATGTTCCCCAACTCTGAGGATTGTGTTTTCCAGCAGGACAATGCGCCGTGTCACACAGCCAGGTCAGTCAAGGTGTGGCTGGAGGACCACCAGATCAAGACCCTGTCATGGCCAGCCCAATCTCCAGACCTGAACCCCATTGAAAACCTCTGGAATGGGATCAAGAGGAAGATGGATGGTCACAAGCCAACAAACAAAGCCGAGTTAGTTACATTTTTTGCACCAGGAGTGGCATAAAGTCATTCCACCAAATATTGATTTCTGAACTCCTCCTAAGTTAAAACATTTGTATTGTGGTTTAAAAATGAATATGAACTTATTATCTTTGCATTATTCGATGTCTAACAACACTGCATCTGTATTGTTATTTCCATCAGTTGTCATTTTCTGTAAATAAATGCACTAAATTACAATATTTTTATTTGGAATTTGGGAGAAATGTTGTCAGTAGTTTAGATAGATTAAAACATAAATGTTAATTTTACCCAAACACATACTTATAAGTAGTAAAACCAGAGAAACTGATCATTTTGCAGTGGTCTCTTAATTTTTTCCAGAGCTGTGTGTGTGTGTTCTAAGGTCGGAGAAACAGAGCAGGTGGTCAGTCCTGTTAGAATCAGAGCAGGTGGTCAGTCCTGTTAGAATCAGAGCAGGTGGTCAGTCCTGTTAGAATCAGAGCAGGTGGTCAGTCCTGTTAGAATCAGAGCAGGTGGTCAGTCCTGTTAGAATCAGAGCAGGTGGTCAGTCCTGTTAGAATCAGAGCAGGTGGTCAGTCCTGTTAGAATCAGAGCAGGTGGTCAGTCCTGTTAGAATCAGAGCAGGTGGTCAGTCCTGTTAGAATCAGAGCAGGTGGTCAGTCCTGTTAGAATCAGAGCAGGTGGTCAGTCCTGTTAGAATCAGAGCAGGTGGTCAGTCCTGTTAGAATCAGAGCAGGTGGTCAGTCCTGTTAGAATCAGAGCAGGTGGTCAGTCCTGTTAGAATCAGAGCAGGTGGTCAGTGGTCAGAGCAGGTGGTCAGTCCTGTTAGAATCAGAGCAGGTGGTCAGTCCTGTTAGAATCAGAGCAGGTGGTCAGTCCTGTTAGAATCAGAGCAGGTGGTCAGTCCTGTTAGAATCAGAGCAGGTGGTCAGTCCTGTTAGAATCAGAGCAGGTGGTCAGTCCTGTTAGAATCAGAGCAGGTTCAGTCCTGTTAGAATCAGAGCAGGTGGTCAGTCCTGTTAGAATCAGAGCAGGTGGTCAGTCCTGTTAGAATCAGAGCAGGTGGTCAGTCCTGTTAGAATCAGAGCAGGTGGTCAGTCCTGTTAGAATCAGAGCAGGTGGTCAGTCCTGTTAGAATCAGAGCAGGTGGTCAGTCCTGTTAGAATCAGAGCAGGTGGTCAGTCCTGTTAGAATCAGAGCAGGTGGTCAGTCCTGTTAGAATCAGAGCAGGTGGTCAGTCCTCAGAGCAGGTGGTCAGTTAGAATCAGAGCAGGTGGTCAGTCCTGTTAGAATCAGAGCAGGTGGTCAGTCCTGTTAGAATCAGAGCAGGTGGTCAGTCCTGTTAGAATCAGAGCAGGTGGTCAGTCCTGTTAGAATCAGAGCAGGTGGTCAGTCCTGTTAGAATCAGAGCAGGTGGTCAGTCCTGTTAGAATCAGAGCAGGTGGTCAGTCCCAGAGCAGGTTCAGTCCTGTTAGAATCAGAGCAGGTGGTCAGTCCTGTTGGGGTTAGAATCAGAGCAGGTGGTCAGTCCTGTTAGAATCAGAGCAGGTGGTCAGTCCTGTTAGAATCAGAGCAGGTGGTCAGTCCAGTTCAAGTGTTCAGCAGTCTGATGGAAAACGGTCTCTAAGCCTGTTATTATCAGACCTCATGCCCCGTAGAAGAGACATTTTGAGCAGAAAACAATCCCTTGGATTTAAGGTTTAGAACCACATCAACCATACAGTCAGTTCTGTTCTGCCCCCACTACGCATCTGTCCAAACCCAGCCATCATGAATGCCACACACACACACACACTGACTAACCCTCCCTGTGTTGTTACACGGCCATTCAGTCTCTACCTAGTCGTCAAGCTTAATCTCACTTCCTGTCTGCCAGAGAGACCAGAGGGGGGAGGGGTGTGTGTGTGTGTGTGTGTGTGTGTGTGTGTGTGTGTGTGTATGTGCAGTCATTTGACTTTGCAAAAAACAATAAACATTCTGTCCTGATTTCTATTGGTTGTTTGGCTCGACAATAATTTCTATTGGTTCTCTGGTGTGACAGAGAATGCCACAAGATGCATTTTTAACACTACTTGGTAAATGACGCTCGGCCATTTTTAACACTATTTGGTAAATGACGCTCGGCCATTTTTAACACTATTTGGTAAATGACGCTTGGCCATTTTTAACACTATTTGGTAAATGGCGCTCGGCCATTTTTAACACTATTTGGTAAATGGCGCTCGGCCATTTTTAACACTACTTGGTAAATGGCGCTCGGCCGTTAGCAGTTCAAATATTAACTTCCACAGACCCAAAACAGCTAGCCAGGGAAGCAGCCCGTGAAGCAGCCAGGGAAGCAGCCAGTGAAGCAGCCCGTGAAGCAGCCTGTGAAGCAGCCCGTGAAGCAGCCAGTGAAGCAGCCAGTGAAGCAGCCAGGAAGCAGCCCGTGAAGCAGCCAGTGAAGCAGCCAGTGAAGCAGCCAGGGAAGCAGCCTGTGAAGCAGCCAGGGAAGCAGCCAGTGAAGCAGCCCGTGAAGCAGCCAGTGAAGCAGCCAGGGAAGCAGCCCGTGAAGCAGCCCGTGAAGCAAATTTTAGCACATTTACTACAAATAAAAACTTTACTCAGTACTTTGTTGAAGCACCTTTTGCAGCAATTACAGTCTCGAGTTTTCTTGGGTATGACGCTACAAGCTTGGCACGCCTGTATTTGGCGAGTTTCTCCCATTATTCTCTGCAGATCCTCTCAAGCTCTGTCAGGTTGGATGGGGAGCGTCGCTGCACAGCTATTTTCAGGTCTCTACAGAGATGTACGATTGGGTTCAAGTCCGGGCTCTGGCTGGGTCACTCAAGAACATTCAGAGACTTGTCCCAAAGCCACTCCTGCGTTGTCTTGGCTGTGTGCTCTGTGTCGTTGTCCTGATGCAAGGTGAACCTTCGCCCCAGTCTGAGGTCCTAAGCGCTGTGGAGCAGGTTTTCATCAAGGACCTCTCTGTACTTTGCTCCGTTCATCTTTCCCTCGATCCTGACTAGTCTCCCAGTCCCTGCCGCTGAATAACATCCCCATAGCATTTCATTTTATTTAACCTTCATTTAACTAGGCAAGTCAGTCAATGACGGCCTACCGGGGAACAGTGGGTTAACTGCCTTCTTCAGGGGCATAAGGACAGATTTTTACCTAAAATCTTGTCAGCTTGGGGATTCGATCTTGCAACCTTTCGGTTATTTGTCCAAAGCTCTAACCACTAGGCTACCTGCCGTGCCATGCTTCACCGCAGGCACCGCATGATGCTTCCACCACCATGCTTCACCGTAGGGATGGTATTGGCCAGGTGATGAGTGGTGTCTGGTTTCCTCCAGACGTGATGCTGCCACCACCATGCTTCACTGTAGGGATGGTATTGGCCAGGTGATGAATGGTGTCTGGTTTCCTCCAGGCGTGAAGCATGGAGGAAATGCTGGTTCCATTAGACCAGAGCATCTTGTTTCTCGTGGTCTGAGGAAATGCTGGTTTCATCAGACCAGAGCATCTTGTTTCTCGTGGTCTGAAAGTCTTTAGGTGCCTTTTGGCAAAATCCAAGCAGGCGGTCATGTGCCTTTTACTGAGGAGTGGCTTCCGTCTGGCCACTCTACCATAAAGACCTGATTGGTGGAGTGCTGCAGAGATGGTTGTCCTTCTGGAAGGTTCTCCCATCTCCACAGAGGAACTCTGGAGCTCTGTCAGAGTGACCATTGGGTTCTTTGTCACCTCCCTGACCAAGGCCCTTCTCCCCCGATTGCTCAGTTTGTGGCCAGCTCTAGGAAGAGTCTTGGTGGTTCCAAACTTCTTCCATTTAAGCATGATGGAGGTCACTGTGTTCTTGGGAACCTTCAATGCTGCAGAAAGGTACCTTTCCCCAGATCTGTGCCTCGACACAATCCTGTTTGGAGCTCTACGGACAATTCCTTCGACCTCATGGCTTGGTTTTTGCTCTGACATGCATTGTCAACTGTGGGACCTTATATACTGTAGACAGATGTGTGTATTTTCCAAATCAAGTCCAATCAATTGAATTTACCACAGGAGGATTTCAATCAAGTCGTAGAAACATCTCAAGGAGGATCAATGGAAACAGAATGCACCTGAGCTCAATTTAGTCTCATAGCGAAGGGTCTGAACACTTATGTAAATATATAGTGTGCATTGTTTGGTCCTCGTACCATGTGTTTGTTCCAGGGCATTGACTATTACCTCTGTCTTCAGTGCTGTACTGGTGGGCAGTATATTTACATTACAGATATATGCGGAAGGTGTATGTATTGACTGTGTGGATGTGTGTTATTGTATTTGTACCATATGAGGCTGCAATTCTTCTCTTCTTTGAACTTTTTGTTTGGTGATATATGGACCATATGTGGTGGTGTTGGGACAGGTACATTCAGATATGGTGGTGTTAGGACAGGTACATACAGATATATGGACCATATGTGGTGGTGTTGGGACAGGTACATTCAGATATATGGTGGTGTTAGGACAGGTACATACAGATATATGGATATATGGACCATATGTAATATGTTGTGGTGTTGGGACAGGTACAAACAGATATATGGACCATATGTGGTGGTGTTAGGACAAGTACATACAGATATGTGGACCATATGTGGTGGTGTTGGGACAGGTACAGACAGATATATGGACCATATGTGGTGGTGTTAGGACAGGTACATACAGCAGATATATGGACCATATGTGGTGGTGTTAGGACAGGTACATTCAGATATATGGACTATATGTACTATGTGGTGGTGTTAGGACAGGTATGTACAGATGTATGGACCATATGTGGTGGTATTAGGACAGATACATACAGATTTATGGACCATATGTAATATGTGGTGGTGTTAGGACAGATACATACAGATTTATGGACCATATGTAATATGTGGTGGTGTTAGGACAGGTACAAACAGATGTATGGACCATATGTGGCGATGTTAGGACAGGTACATTCAGATTTTTGGACTATGTGTGGTGGTGTTGGGACAGGTACTGACAGACATATGGGCCATGTGTGGTGATGTTAGGACAGGTACAGACAGACATATGGACTATGTGTGGTGGTGTTAGGACAGGTACAGACAGACATATGGACTATGTGTGGTGGTGTTAGGACAGGTACATACAGACATATGGACTATGTGTGGTGGTGTTAGGACAGGTACAGACAGACATATGGACTATGTGTGGTGGTGTTAGGACAGGTACAGACAGACATATGGACTATGTGTGGTGGTGTTAGGACAGGTACAGACAGACATATGGACTATGTGTGGTGGTGTTAGGACAGGTACAGACAGACATATGGACTATGTGTGGTGGTGTTAGGACAGGTACATACAGATATATGGATATATGGACCATATGTAATATGTTGTGGTGTTGGGACAGGTACAAACAGATATATGGACCATATGTGGTGGTGTTAGGACAAGTACATACAGATATGTGGACCATATGTGGTGGTGTTGGGACAGGTACAGACAGATATATGGACCATATGTGGTGGTGTTAGGACAGGTACATACAGCAGATATATGGACCATATGTGGTGGTGTTAGGACAGGTACATTCAGATATATGGACTATATGTACTATGTGGTGGTGTTAGGACAGGTATGTACAGATGTATGGACCATATGTGGTGGTATTAGGACAGATACATACAGATTTATGGACCATATGTAATATGTGGTGGTGTTAGGACAGATACATACAGATTTATGGACCATATGTAATATGTGGTGGTGTTAGGACAGGTACAAACAGATGTATGGACCATATGTGGCGATGTTAGGACAGGTACATTCAGATTTTTGGACTATGTGTGGTGGTGTTGGGACAGGTACTGACAGACATATGGGCCATGTGTGGTGATGTTAGGACAGGTACAGACAGACATATGGACTATGTGTGGTGGTGTTAGGACAGGTACAGACAGACATATGGACTATGTGTGGTGGTGTTAGGACAGGTACAGACAGACATATGGACTATGTGTGGTGGTGTTAGGACAGGTACAGACAGACATATGGACTATGTGTGGTGGTGTTAGGACAGGTACAGACAGACATATGGACTATGTGTGGTGGTGTTAGGACAGGTACAGACAGACATATGGACTATGTGTGGTGGTGTTAGGACAGGTACAGACAGACATATGGACTATGTGTGGTGGTGTTAGGACAGGTACAGACAGACATATGGACTATGTGTGGTGGTGTTAGGACAGGTACAGACAGACATATGGACTATGTGTGGTGGTGTTAGGACAGGTACAGACAGACATATGGACTATGTGTGGTGGTGTTAGGACAGGTACAGACAGACATATGGACTATGTGTGGTGGTGTTAGGACAGGTACAGACAGACATATGGACTATGTGTGGTGGTGTTAGGACAGGTACAGACAGACATATGGACTATGTGTGGTGGTGTTAGGACAGGTACAGACAGACATATGGACTATGTGTGGTGGTGTTAGGACAGGTACAGACAGACATATGGACTATGTGTGGTGGTGTTAGGACAGGTACAGACAGACATATGGACTATGTGTGGTGGTGTTAGGACAGGTACAGACAGACATATGGACTATGTGTGGTGGTGTTAGGACAGGTACAGACAGACATATGGACTATGTGTGGTGGTGTTAGGACAGGTACAGACAGGGTCAAGTCTCAGAGCAAAGGGTCTGAAAGGAAAGGTATTTCTGTGATTTTTTAATTTTAATTATAAATTTGCTAAAATTTCTACAAACCTGTTTTCACTTTGTCATGATGGGGTATTAAGTGTAGATTGATGAGGGAAAACATTTTAAAACATTTTAGAATAAGGCTGTAACGGTGAAAAAGTCAAGGGGTCTGAATACTTTCCGAAGACACGGTTTATTTTCATGATTCGATTTTGTTCTCATCCCGATAGAAGTTGCTGGTGGGTCATCTGAATGACTCGTGAAGAGAAGAGGGAAGCTTGTAAAGCGAGGTTGAGAGGGAGAAGAGGTAGAGAGAGAGAGGTAGAGAGAGAGAGGTAGAGAGAGAGAGGTAGAGAGAGAGAGGTAGAGAGAGAGAGGTAGAGAGAGAGAGGTAGAGAGAGAGGTAGAGAGAGAGAGGTAGAGAGAGAGGTAGAGAGAGGTAGAGAGAGGTAGAGAGAAAGGTAGAGAGAAAGAGAAAGGTAGAGAGAAAGGTAGAGAGAAAGGTAGAGAGAGAGAGAGAAAGGAGAGAGAGGTAGAGAGAGGTAGAGAGAGAGAGAGGTAGAGAGAGAGAGAGGTAGAGAGAGAGAGGTAGAGGTAGAGAGAGAGGTAGAGAGAGAGAGAGGTAGAGAGAGGGGTAGAGAGAGGGGTAGAGAGAGAGGTAGAGAGAGAGAGGTAGAGAGAGAGAGAGGTAGAGTAGAGAGAGAGAGAGGTAGAGAGAGAGAGAGGTAGAGAGAGAGAGAGAGGAGAGAGAGAGAGAGGGGTAGAGAGAGAGAGAGGTAGAGAGGGGTAGAGAGAGAGGGGTAGAGAGAGAGAGGTAGAGAGAGAGGTAGAGAGAGAGAGGTAGAGAGAGAGGTAGTAGAGAGGTATAGAAAGGTAGAGAGAGAGGTAGAGAGAGAGGTAGAGGTAGAGAGAGAGAGAGGTAGAGAGAGAGAGAGGTAGAGAGAGAGAGAGGTAGAGAGAGGGGTAGAGAGAGGGGTAGAGAGAGAGGGGTAGAGAGAGAGGTAGAGAGAGAGGTAGAGAGAGAGGTAGAGAGAGGTAGAGAGAGAGAGAGGTAGAGAGAGAGAGAGAGGTAGAGAGAGAGAGAGAGAGGTAGAGAGAGAGAGAGAGAGGTAGAGAGGTAGAGAGAGAGAGAGAGAGAGAGAGGTAGAGAGGTAGAGAGAGAGAGAGAGAGAGGTAGAGAGAGAGAGGTAGAGAGAGAGAGAGGTAGAGAGAGGTAAAAAAGTCACCAGGACCACAAATACAAATTCCATCTAGACACTGTTGCCCTAGAGCACACAAAAACTATACATACCTTGGCCTAAACATCAGCGCCACAGGTAACTTCCACAAAGCTGTGAACGATCTGAGAGACAAGGCAAGAAGGGCATTCTATGCCATCAATAGGAACATAAATTTCAACATACCAATTAGGATCTGGCTAAAAATACTTGAATCAGTCATAGAGCCCATTGCCCTTTATGGTTGTGAGGTCTGGGGTCCGCTCACCAACCAAGACTTCACAAAATGGGACAAACACCAAATTGAGACTCTGCACGCAGAATTCTGCAAAAATATCCTCTGTGTACAACGTAAAACACCAAATAATGCATGCAGAGCAGAATTAGGCCGATACCCACTAATTATCAAAATCCAGAAAAGAGCCGTTAAATTCTACAACCACCTAAAAGGAAGCGATTCACAAACCTTCCATAACAAAGCCATCGCCTACAGAGAGATGAACATGGAGAAGAGTCCCTAAGCAAGCTGGTCCTGGGGCTCTGTTCACAAACACACCCTACAGAGCCCCAGGACAGCAGCACAATTAGACCCAACCAAATCATGAGAAAACAAAAAGATAATTACTTAACACATTGGAAAGAATTAACAAAAAAACAGAGCAAAGTAGAATGCTATTTGGCCCGACACAGAGAGTACACAGCAGCAGAATACCTGACCACTGTGACTGACCCAAAATTAAGGAAAGTTTTGACTATGTACAGACTCAGTGAGCATAGCCTTGCTATTGAGAAAGGCCGCCGTAGGCAGACATGGCTCTCAAGAGACGACAGGCTATGTGCTCACTGCCCACAACATGAGGTGGAAACTGAGCTGCACTTCCTAACCTCCTGCCCAATGTATGACCATATTAGAGAGACATATTTCCCTCAGATTACACAGATCCACAAAGAATTCGAAAACAAATCCAATTTTGAAAAACTCCCATATCTACTGGGTGAAATTCCACAGTGTGCCATCACAGCAGCAAGATTTGTGACCTGTTGCCACGAGAAAAGGGCAACCAGTGAAGAACAAACACCATTGTAAATACAACCCATATTTATGCTTATTTATTTTATCTTGTGTCCTTTAACCATTTGTACATTGTTAAAACACTGTATATATATATAATATGACATTTGTAATGTCTTTACTGTTTTGAAACTTCTGTATGTGTAATGTTTACTGTTAATTTTTGTTGTTTTTCACTTTATATATTCACTTTGTATGTTGTCTACCTCACTTGCTTTGGCAATGTTAACACATGTTTCCCATGCCAATAAAGCCCTTGAATTGAATTGAGAGAGAGAGAGAAAGAGAGAGAAAGGTAGAGAGAGAGGTAGAGAGAAAGGTAGAGAGAGAGGTAGAGAGAGGTAGAGAGAGAGGTAGAGAGAGAGAGGTAGAGAGAGAGGTAGAGAGAGGTAGAGAGAGGTAGAGAGAGAGAGAGAGAGAGAGAGAGAGGGGTAGAGAGAAAAGAAGTAGAGAGAGAGAGAAGAAGGTCGAGAGAGGTAGAGAGAAAGGTAGGAGAGAGGTAGAGAGAAAGGTAGAGAGAGAGAGAGAGAGAGAGAGAGAGAGGTAGAGATAGGTAGAGAGGTAGAGAGAGGTAGAGAGAGAGAGAGAGAGGTAGAGAGAAGGAGAGAGAGAGAGAGAGAGAGGTAGAGAGAAGAAGTAAAGAGAGGTAGAGGTAGAGAGAGCGAGAGAAGCTCGTGGTGTTGCTGAGGCAACAAGCTTCAACATGCAGGATTAACTAATGTTGGGAAGAGGACTTATTCTAGCTCAGCATCAACACAGCTGCACACACACATTCCGACAGACACACACACACAGACATACACACTCAGACACACACACTCCCACACACACACTTACACACACACACACTCAGACACACACACACACTCAGACACACACACTCAGACACACACACACACACTCAGACACACACACACACTCAGACACACACACACACACACACACAGACAGACATACACACTCAGACACATGCACACACTCAGACACACACACACACACACCCACACACACACTCAGACACACACACACAGACATACACACTCAGACACATGCACACACTCAGACACACACACTCCCACACACACACTCAGACACAGACACACACACTCAGACACACACACACACACTCACACACACACACACACACTCAGACACACACACACACACACACAGACATACACACTCAGACACATGCACACACTCAGACACACGCACACACTCAGACACACGCACACACTCAGACACACGCACACACTCAGACACACGCACACACTCAGACACACACACAGACATACACACTCAGACACATGCACACACACACACACACACACACACTCAGACACACACACTCCCACACACACACTTAGACACACACACACACACTCAGACACACACACACACACACTCAGACACACACACACACACTCAGATACACACACACACAGACATACACACTCAGACACATGCACACACTCAGACACACACACACACAGACATACACACACAGACACACAGACACACACACACAGACATACACACTCAGACACATGCACACACTCAGACACACGCACACACACACACACACACACACACTCAGACACACACACTCCCACACACACACTTAGACACACACACACACACAGACATACACACACACACACACACTCAGACACACACACACACAGACAGACACACACACACACACACTCAGACACACACACACACACTCAGACACACACACACACACATGCACACACACAGACATACACACACACACACACACACACACACAGACATACACACTCAGACACATGCACACACTCAGACACACACACACACTCCCACAGACACACACACACTCAGACACACACACACACTCAGACACACTCAGACACACACACACTCAAGACACACACACACTCAAGACACACACACACTCAAGACACACACACACTCAAGACACACACACACTCACACTCAGACACACAGACACTCACACACACACACACACACACACACACTCAGACACACACACACAGACACACACACAGGCACACACACAGGCACACACATACAGTTTAGCACTCCAGGTCACACTCCTGATGAATCACCTGGTGTGGAAAAACCAACAGTGGAAAATTTCCTGGGGCCCAGAAGGAACTCTGAATGGCACTGGGCTGGCATGACACACACCGCCATCAAAACCCACGCACTGCACACACACACTGACAAACACACAAAGAACTGAAGGAATGGAAAGTAGTCCCTCATCACTATCTTCTGATAATAGTTGATGAACCTATAATCCAGATTAACCAGGAACCAAAATTAACCTATAATGCAGATTAACCAGGAACCAAAATGAATTTATAATCCAGATTAACCAGGAAATAAGGTGACAGGGTTCACCAAACCTGAGAGAGAGAGAGAGAGAGGGGGGGGTGGAGAGAGGGGGGGATGGATGAGAGAGAGAGGGTGAGGGAGAGAGAGAGGGAGAGATGGTTGAGAGGGAGGGATGGAGAGAGGATAGAAAGAGAGAGAGAGAGGGAGAAAGAGGGAGGTTTGGAGAGAGAGAGAGAGGGAGAAAGAGGGGGGGATGGAGATGGGAGAGGGAGGGAGGGATGGAGAGAGGGGAGGGATGGATGGAGAGGGAGGGATGGATGGAGAGAGGGGGGGATGGATGGCAAGAGGGAGGGATGGATGGAGAGGGAGGGATGGATGGAGAGAGGGAGGGGGATGGATGGCGAGAGGGAGGGAGGGATGGATGGATGGCGAGAGGGAGGGAGGGATGGATGGCGAGAGGGAGGGAGGGAGGGATGGATGGAGAGAGGGAGGGATGGATGGAGAGAGGGAGGGGGGATGGATGGCGAGAGGGAGGGAGGGATGGATGGATGGCGAGGGAGAGGGAGGGAGGGAGGGATGGATGGCGAGAGGGAGGAGGGATGGATGGATGGAGAGAGGGAGGGATGGATGGAGAGAGGGAGGGGGATGGATGGCGAGAGGGAGGGAGGGAGGGATGGATGGCGAGAGGGAGGGAGGGATGGATGGGAGAGGGAGGGATGGATGGCAAGAGGGAGGGAGGGGTAGATGGAGAGAGGGAGGGAGGGGTGGAGAGAGGGAGGGATGGATGGAGAGAGGGAGGGAGGGATGGATGGAGAGAGGGGGGGGGGGAGGGGAGGGGGGGGATGGATGGCGAGAGGGAGGGATGGATGGAGAGGGAGGGATGGATGGATGGAGAGGGAGGGAGGGATGAGAGGGAGGGATGGAGAGGGAGGGGTGGAGAGAGGGAGGGATGGGAGAGGGAGGGGTGGAGGGGTGGAATGGATAGAGAGGAAGGGGGATGGATGGCGAGAGGGAGGGATGGATGGAGAGAGGGATGGATGGAGAGGGAGGGATGGATGAGAGGGAGGGAGAGGGAGGGATGGATGGCGAGAGGGAGGGATGGAGAGGGAGGGATGGATGGCGAGAGGGAGGGATGGAGAGAGGGAGGGATGGATGGAGGGATGGATGGCGGGAGGGATGGACGGAGAGAGGGAGGGATGGACGGAGAGAGGGGGGATGGATGGACGGAGAGAGGGAGGGAGGGACGGAGATAGGGAGGGATGGATGAGAGGGATGGATGAGAGGGAGGGATGGAGAGGGGGAGGGGTGGAGAGAGGGAGGGATGGATAGAGAGGGAGGGGTGGAGAGAGGGAGGGATGGATAGAGAGGGAGGGATGGAGAGAGGGAGGGGGGGAGAGGGAGGGGGGGATGGAGAGGGAGGGATGGATGGAGAGGGAGGGATGGATGGAGAGGGAGGGATGGATTGAGAGGGAGGGATGGATGGAGAGGGAGGGATGGATGGAGAGGGAGGGATGGATGGAGAGGGAGGGATGGATTGAGAGGGAGGGATGGATGGATGGATGGAGAGGGAGGGATGGATGAGAGGGAGGGATGGGAGAGGGAGGGATGGAGAGAGGGAGGGGTGGAGAGAGGGAGGGGTGGAGGAGGGCGGGGTGGAGAGAGGGAGGGGTGGAGAGAGGGAGGGTGGAGAGAGGGAGGGATGGATAGAGAGGGAGGGATGGATAGAGAGGGAGGGGGATGGATGGAGATAGGGAGGGGGATGGATGGATGGCGAGAGGGAGGGATGGATGGAGAGAGGGAGGGATGGATGGAGAGGGAGGGATGGAGAGGGAGGGATGGATGGCGGGAGGGAGGGATGGAGAGGGAGGGATGGATGGCGGGAGGGAGGGATGGATGGCGAGAGGGAGGGATGGAGAGGGAGGGATGGATGGCGAGAGGGAGGGATCAAGGCAGTTAACACCCATACACAGCTGCTCCCCGGGTGCCGTGGACGTTGTTTAAGGCAGTCCCCGCACCTCCATGATTCAAAGGGGTTGGGTTAAATGCGGAAGACATTCGGTTAAATGCATTCAGTTGTGCAACTGCATCCCTTATTTTACTGGATACAGAGAGATAAAAATGGTTATTCTGACTCCGGGGATGTATCCCTTTAAGGACAGTATCCCTTTAAGGACAGTATGTATCCCTTTAAGGACAGTATGTATCCCTTTAAGGACAGTATGTATCCCTTTAAGGACAGTATCCATCCCTTTAAGGACCGTATCCCTTTAAGGACCGTATCCCTTTAAGGACCGTATCCATCCCTTTAAGGACAGTATCCCTTTAAGGACCGTATCCCTTTAAGGACCGTATCCCTTTAAGGACCGTATCCCTTTAAGGACCGTATCCCTTTAAGGACCGTATCCCTTTAAGGACCGTATCCATCCCTTTAAGGACAGTATCCCTTTAAGGACCGTATCCCTTTAAGGACCGTATCCCTTTAAGGACCGTATCCATCCCTTTAAGGACAGTATCCCTTTAAGGACCGTATCCCTTTAAGGACCGTATCCCTTTAAGGACATTACCAGTGAAGCAGATCCAACAGTTGGAAAGACAGCACCATGCAATATAGAAAAGGCCTCGCTGCTGCTTGATAGGCCTACTTTTCCAATCTGATTGAAGCCCAGGAGTATGCTTCGGTGGTAGCACAGGAGCTCTGGCCGGGCTAGCTTCAAGCTAAGTGGGTGGAAACGCTAGCCAGGAGTAATCATCCGGGGTTGCGGTTAGCTAGTTAGCTAGTTGTGAAGATCCAGCTGAAAATGTTCCGTTTACGGTGGGAATCCGGGATAAAAAAAATATATATATATATATATAGGTCCGTTATGCTCTGGTTAGAGTCGCGTTGTTCAAACTGGCGAGAGCTTTCCGAGCTAAAGGTTAGCTGATGACCGGTTAGCTGAAGACCGCTAGCAATGGTTTGTTGACTGATACCTGGTAGTTAGCTGGCTACTGGCTACTGGCAAGGGACTGCTGACGCCATCTTGGATCTTGGATGTAGGGCAAAGGGTGCCATTTGAGATGCAGGGGGAGAGAGGAACACAGAGGGACTAGGCCTACGAGACATATTGTAGTGGACGGCAGGGCAGGGAATCAAACCCCGGGTCACTGGAGAGAAAGGAAGAAAAAAAACTACACATCGCGCCAATAGTCTTCAGGTCAGTCTATAATGACCAGGCTGGAGTCTTCAGGTCAGTCTATAATGACCAGGCTATAGTCTTCCGGTCAGTCTATAATGAACAGGCTATAGTCTTCAGGTCAGTCTATGATGACCAGGCTGTAGTCTTCAGGTCAGTCTATGATGACCAGGCTGTAGTCTTCAGTTCAGTCTATAATGACCCGGCTGTAGTTTTCAATTCAGTCTATAATGACCCGGCTGCAGTCTTCAGGTCAGTCTATAATGACCAGGCTGTAGTCTTCAGGTCAGTCTATAATGACCAGGCTGTAGTCAACCCCCTTGGGTTGTCCCCCTTGGGTTGTCCCGTGGCGGAGATCTTTGTGGGCTATACTCGGCCTTGTCTCAGGATGGTAAGTTGGTGGTTGAAGATATCCCTCTAGTGGTGTGGGGGCTGTGCTTTGGCAAAGTGGGTGGGGTTATATCCTTCCTGTTTGGCCCTGTCCGGGTGTGTCCTTGGATGGGGCCACAGTGTCTCCTGACCCCTCCTGTCTCAGCCTCCAGTATTTATGCTACAGTAGTTTATGTGTCGGGGGCTAGGGTCAGTTTGTTATATCTGGAGTACTTCTCCTGTCCTATTCGGTGTCCTACGTGAATTTAAGTGTGCTCTCTCTAATTCTCTCTTTCTCTCTTTCTTTCTCTCTCTCGGAGGACCTGAGCCCTAGGACCATGCCTCAGGACTACCTGACATGATGACTCCTTGCTGTCCCCAGTCCACCTGGCCGTGCTGCTGCTCCAGTTTCAACTGTTCTGCCTTATTATTATTGGACCATGCTGGTCATTTAATGAACATTTGAACATCGTGGCCATGTTCTGTTATAATCTCCACCCGGCACAGCCAGAAGAGGACTGGCCACCCCACATAGCCTGGTTCCTCTCTAGGTTTCTTCCTAGGTTTTGGCCTTTCTAGGGAGTTTTTCCTAGCCACCGTGCTTCTACACCTGCATTGCTTGCTGTTTGGGGTTTTAGGCTGGGTTTCTGTACAGCACTTTGAGATATCAGCTGATGTACGAAGGGCTATATAAATACATTTGATTTGATTTGATTTAGTCTTCAGGTCAGTCTATAATGACCAGGAGTCTTCAGTTCAGTCTATAATGTAGTCTTCAGTTCAGTCTATAATGACCCGGCTGCAGTCTTCAGGTCAGTCTATAATGAGGCTATAGTCTTCAGGTCAGTCTATAATGACCAGGCTGTAGTCTTCAGGTCAGTCTATAATGACCAGGCTGTAGTCTTCAGGTAGTCTATAATGACCAGGTCTTCAGGTCAGTCAGGCTATAGTTCAGGTCAGTCTATAATGACCAGGCTGTAGTCTTCAGGTCAGTCTATAATGACCAGGCTATAGTCTTCAGGTCAGTCCATAATGACCAGGCTGTAGTCTTCAGGTCAGTCTATAATGACCAGACTGGGTAACAGCTATTAGAGACCATTACATCAGACAGAGGCTTCATCCCAAATGGAACCCCTCAGCATGTCACCGACATAGAGACCCCTCAGCATGTCACACGACATAGAGACCCCTCAGCATGTCACACGACATAGAGACCCCTCAGCATGTCACACGACATAGAGACCCCTCAGCATGTCACACGACATAGAGACCCCTCAGCATGTCACACGACAGAGACCCCTCAGCATGTCACACGACATAGAGACCCCTCAGAGAGGAGGGAGGGGATGAGAGGACAGGGAGGGAGGGTGGAGGAGAGGGGAGAGGGAGGAGAGGGAGATCGACAGGTGGAGTAGGAGCAGGGAAGAAACAAGGCAGCCTGGGAGGGAGGGAGGGAGGGAGGGAGGGAGGGAGGGAGGGAGGGAGGGAGGGAGGGAGGGAGGGAGGGAGGAAGGAAGGAAGGAAGGAAGGAAGGAAGGAAGGAAGGAAGGAAGGAAGGAAGGAAGGAAGGAAGGAAGGAAGGAAGGAAGGAAGGAAGGAAGGAAGGAAGGAAGGAAGGAAGGAAGGAAGGAAGGAAGGAAGGAAGGAAGGAAGGAAGGAAGGAAGGAAGGAAGGAGCATCTCCAAACCCAGTCCTTCCAGGTGGGCAGAAGCTTATATTCTTGGTGACAAACACACATAACATTCTCATTAGTGCATTTATACAGAGACTTGATTACACACAGGTGAATTGTATTTATCATCTTAAGTCATTTAGGTCAACATTGGATCATTCAGAGATCCTCACTGAACTTCTGGAGAGAGTTTGCTGCACTGAAAGTAAAAGGGCTGAATAATTTTGCACGCCCAATTTTTCAGTTTTTGATTTGTTAAAAAAGTTTGAAATATCCAATAAATGTCGTTCCACTTCATGATTGTGTCCCACTTGTTGTTGATTCTTCACAAAAAAAATACAGTTTTATATCTTTATGTTTGAAGCCTGAAATGTGGCAAAAGGTCGCAAAGTTCAAGGGGGCCGAATACTTTCGCAAGGCACTGTACATTCAGGTAGAGCAGCAACTCTCACTGGTACATTCAGGTAGAGCAGCAACTCTCACTGGTACATTCAGATAGAGCAGCAACTCTCACTGGTACATTCAGGTAGAGCAGCAACTCTCACTGGTACATTCAGGTAGAGCAGCAACTCTCACTGGTACATTCAGATAGAGCAGCAACTCTCACTGGTACATTCAGGTAGAGCAGCAACTCTCACTGGTACATTCAGATAGAGCAGCAACTCTCACTGGTACATTCCCAGAAGCACCAGGGCTATACTGCTTCCTCCAAATTGGATCTTCTGCATCCATCTACTCTCAGATGAAGCTGCTGTAGTCTTCAGCTACTGATTTTTGTATTTACATTTTTACCTTTATTTAACTAGTCAAGTCAGTTAAAAACCTCTTGAAGCTAGGGGGCACTATTTTTATGTTTCGAAAAATAACGTTCCCAAAGTAAACTGCCTATTTCTCAGGACCAGATGCTAGAATATGCATATAATTGACAGATTATGATAGAAAACACTCTAAAGTTTCCAAAACTGTCAAAATATTGTCTGTGAGTATAACAGAACTGATATTGCAGGCGAAACCCTGAGGAAAATCCAAATCAGGAAGTGCCTCTTATTTTGAAACCCTTCTTTTCCTATGCATGCCTATCCACCATTTAAAGGGATATCAACCAGATTCCTTTTTCTCTGGCTTCCCTAAGGTGTCAACAGTGTTTAGACATAGTTTCAGGCTTTCATTTTGAAAAATGAGCATGTAAGATCACATTGCGTGAGTGGATATGTGGGGGCTCTCAGAGTGAGTTTTTGCGCTAAAGAGTAAAGCGGCCATTGTTCCTCCCGCTGTTATTGAAAAACCTACACACTCGGTTGATATATTATCGAATATAGATTTTTAAAAACTACCCGAGGAATGATTATAAAAAACGTTTGACATGTTTCTGTGGACATCGTTGTCGTGACCGCTCTTTCCTGTGGATTTCTGAACATAACGTGACAAACAAACGGAGGTATTTTGGGTATAAAAATAATCTTTATGGAACAAAGGGAACATTTGTTGTGTAACTGGGAGTCTCGTGAGTGAAAACATCCAAAGATCATCAAAGGTAAACGGTTCATTTGATTGCTTTTCTGATTTTCGTGACCAAGCTTCCTGATGCTAAGTGTACATAATGCTATGCTGGTCTATCGATAGACTGACACAAACGCTTGGATTGTTTTCGCTGTAAAGCATCATTTCAAAATCTGAGACGACAGGGTGATTAACAAAAGGCTAAACTGTGTTTTTCAATATTGCACTTCTGATTTCATGAATATGAATATATTTTGGTAATATTATTTGACTGCTGCGCTATGCTATTCAGCAGTTGCTGACGAAAATGATCCCGCGACAGGGATGGGTAGTGTTAAGAACCAATTCTTATTTACACTGACGGCCTACCGGGGAACAGTGGGTTAACTGCTTTTGTTCAGGTGCAGAAGAACAGATTTTTTAGACTTGTAAACTCGGGGATTCAATCAAGTAAACCTTTCGTTTACTGGTCCAATGCTCTAACCACTAGGCTACCTGCTGGTTACTGGTCCAACGCTCTAACCACTAGGCTACCCTGACGCCTCTACACTCTAACCACTAGGCTACCTGCCGCCTCTACACTCTAACCACTAGGCTACCTGCTGGTTACTGGTCCAACGCTCTAACCACTAGGCTACCTGCCGCCTCTACACTCTAACCACTAGGCTACCTGCCGCCTCTAGGCACTCTAACCACTAGGCTACCTGCCGCCTCTACACTCTAACCACTAGGCTACCTGCCGCCTCTACACTCTAACCACTAGGCTACCTGCCGCCTCCAGGCACTCTAACCACTAGGCTACCTGCCGCCTCTACACTCTAACCACTAGGCTACCTGCCGCCTCTACACTCTAACCACTAGGCTACCTGCCGCCTCCACTCCAACGCTCTAACCACTAGGCTAACTGGTCCAACACTCTAACCACTAGGCTACCTGCTGGTTACTGGTCCAACACTCTAACCACTAGGCTACCTGCTGGTTACTGGTCAGACGCTCTTACCACTAGGCTACCTGCTGGTTACTGGTCCAACGCTCTTACCTCTAGGCTACCTGCTGGTTACTGGTCCAACTCTCTAACCACTAGGCTACCTGCTGGTTACTGGTCAAACGCTCTAACCACTAGGCTACCTGCTGGTTACTGGTCCAACGCTCTAACCACTAGGCTACCTGCTGGTTACTGGTCCAACACTCTAACCACTAGGCTACCTGCTGGTTACTGGTCCAACGCTCTAACCACTAGGCTACCTGCTGGTTACTGGTCCAACGCTCTAACCACTAGGCTACCTGCTGGTTACTGGTCCAACGCTCTAACCACTAGGCTACCTGGCTACCTGCTGGTTACTGGTCCAACGCTCTAACCACTAGGCTACCTGCTGGTTACTGGTCCAACACTCTAACCACTAGGCTACCTGCTGGTTACTGGTCCAACGCTCTAACCACTAGGCTACCTGCTGGTTACTGGTCCAACGCTCTAACCACTAGGCTACCTGCTGGTTACTGGTCCAACGCTCTAACCACTAGGCTACCTGCCACCTCTACGCTCTAACCACTAGGCTACCTGCTGGTTACTGGTCCAACGCTCTAACCACTAGGCTACCTGCTGGTTACTGGTCCAACGCTCTAACCACTGGGCTACCTGCTGGTTACTGGTCCAACGCTCTAACCACTAGGCTACCTGCTGGTTAGGCTGGTCCAACGCTCTAACCACTAGGCTACCTGCTGGTTACTGGTCCAACGCTCTAACCACTAGGCTACCTGCTGGTTACTGGTCCAACGCTCTAACCACTAGGCTACCTGCTGGTTACTGGTCCAACGCTCTAACCACTAGGCTACCTGCTGGTTACTGGTCCAACGCTCTAACCACTAGGCTACCTGCTGGTTACTGGTCCAACGCTCTAACCACCAGGCTACCTGCTGGTTACTGGTCCAACGCTCTAACCACTAGGCTACCTGCTGGTTACTGGTCCAACGCTCTAACCACTAGGCTACCTGCCACCTCTACGCTCTAACCACTAGGCTACCTGCTGGTTACTGGTCCAACGCTCTAACCACTAGGCTACCTGCTGGTTACTGGTCCAACGCTCTAACCACTAGGCTACCTGCTGGTTACTGGTCCAACGCTCTAACCACTAGGCTACCCAACGCTCTAACCACTAGGCTACCTGCCACCTCTACGCTCTAACCACTAGGCTACCTGCTGGTTACTGGTCCAACACTCTAACCACTAGGCTACCTGCTGGTTACTGGTCCAACGCTCTAACCACTAGGCTACCTGCTGGCCACTGGTCAACGCTCTAACCACTAGGCTACCTGCTGGTTACTGGTCCAACGCTCTAACCACTAGGCTACCTGCCGCCTCTACACTCTAACCACTAGGCTACCTGCCGCCTCTACACTCTAACCACTAGGCTACCTGCCTCTACACTCTAACCCTGGTTACCTCCACTCTAACCACTAGGCTACCTGCCGCCTCTACACTCTAACCACTAGGCTACCTGCCGCCTCTACACTGTAACCACTAGGCTACCTGCTGGTTACTGGTCCAACGCTCTAACCACTAGGCTACCTGCTGGTTACTGGTCCAACGCTCTAACCACTAGGCTACCTGCTGGTTACTGGTCCAACGCTCTAACCACTAGGCTACCTGCTGGTTACTGGTCCAACGCTCTAACCACTAGGCTACCTGCTGGTTACTGGTCCAACGCTCTAACCACTAGGCTACCTGCTGGTTACTGGTCCAACGCTCTAACCACTAGGCTACCTGCTGGTTACTGGTCCAACGCTCTAACCACTAGGCTACCTGCTGGTTACTGGTCCAACGCTCTAACCACTAGGCTACCTGGCTACCCACTAGGCTGGTTACTGGTCCAACGCTCTAACCACTAGGCTACCTGCTGGTTACTGGTCCAACGCTCTAACCACTAGGCTACCTGCTGGTTACTGGTCCAACGCTCTAACCACTAGGCTACCTGCTGGTTACTGGTCCAACGCTCTAACCACTAGGCTACCTGACGCCTCTACACTCTAACCACTAGGCTACCTGCCGCCTCTACACTCTAACCACTAGGCTACCTGCTGGTTACTGGTCCAACGCTCTAACCACTAGGCTACCTGCCGCCTCCAACACTCTAACCACTAGGCTACCTGCCGGTTCTACACTCTAACCACTAGGCTACCTGCCGCCTCTACACTCTAACCACTAGGCTACCTGCCGCCTCTACACTCTAACCACTAGGCTACCTGCCGCCTCTACACTCTAACCACTAGGCTACCTGCCGCCTCTACACTCTAACCACTAGGCTACCTGCCGCCTCTACACTCTAACCACTAGGCTACCTGCTCTAACCACCGCTACCTACACTCTAACCACTAGGCTACCTGCCGCCTCAACACTCTAACCACTAGGCTACCTGCTGGTTACTGTTCCAACACTCTAACCACTAGGCTACCTGCTGGTTACTGGTCCAACGCTCTAACCACTAGGCTACCTGCTGGTTACTGGTCCAACGCTCTAACCACTAGGCTACCTGCTGGTTACTGGTCCAACGCTCTAACCACTAGGCTACCTGCTGGTTACTGGTCCAACGCTCTAACCACTAGGCTACCTGCTGGTTACTGGTCCAACGCTCTAACCACTAGGCTACCTGCTGGTTACTGGTCCAACGCTCTAACCACTAGGCTACCTGCTGGTTACTGGTCCAACGCTCTAACCACTAGGCTACCTGCTGGTTACTGGTCCAACGCTCTAACCACTAGGCTACCTGCTGGTTACTGGTCCAACGCTCTAACCACTAGGCTACCTGCTGGTTACTGGCCCAACGCTCTAACCACTAGGCTACCTGCTGGTTACTGGTCCAACACTCTAACCACTAGGCTACCTGCTGGTTACTGGTCCAACACTCAAACCACTAGGCTACCTGCTGGTTACTGGTCCAACGCTCTAACCACTAGGCTACCTGCTGGTTACTGGTCCAACGCTCTAACCACTAGGCTACCTGCTGGTTACTGGTCCAACGCTCTAACCACCAGGCTACCTGCTGGTTACTGGTCCAACGCTCTAACCACTAGGCTACCTGCTGGTTACTGGTCCAACGCTCTAACCACTAGGCTACCTGCCACCTCTACGCTCTAACCACTAGGCTACCTGCTGGTTACTGGTCCAACGCTCTAACCACTAGGCTACCTGCTGGTTACTGGTCCAACGCTCTAACCACTAGGCTACCTGCTGGTTACTGGTCCAACGCTCTAACCACTAGGCTACCTGCCACCTCTACGCTCTAACCACTAGGCTACCTGCTGGTTACTGGTCCAACACTCTAACCACTAGGCTACCCTGCCACCTCTACGCTCTAACCACTAGGCTACCTGCTGGTTACTGGTCCAACGCTCTAACCACTAGGCTACCTGCCGCCTCTACACTCTAACCACTAGGCTACCTGCCGCCACTACACTCTAACCACTAGGCTACCTGCCGCCTCTACACTCTAACCACTAGGCTACCTGCCGCCTCAACACTCTAACCACTAGGCTACCTGCCGCCTCTACACTCTAACCACTAGGCTACCTGCCGCCTCTACACTCTAACCACTAGGCTACCTGCCGCCTCTGGTCCACTCTAACCACTAGGCTACCTGCCTAACCACTCTCCAACGCTCTAACCACTAGGCTACCTGCTGGTTACTGGTCCAACGCTCTAACCACTAGGCTACCTGCTGGTTACTGGTCCAATGCTCTAACCACTAGGCTACCTGCTGGTTAACCACTGGTCCAAAGCTCTAACCACTAGGCTACCTGCTGGTTACTGGTCCAACGCTCTAACCACTAGGCTACCTGCTGGTTACTGGTCCAACGCTCTAACCACTAGGCTACCTGCTGGTTACTGGTCCAACGCTCTAACCACTAGGCTACCTGCTGGTTACTGGTCCAACGCTCTAACCACTAGGCTACCTGCTGGTTACTGGTCCAACGCTCTAACCACTAGGCTACCTGCTGGTTACTGGTCCAACGCTCTAACCACTAGGCTACCTGCTGGTTACTGGTCCAACGCTCTAACCACTAGGCTACCTGCTGGTTACTGGTCCAACGCTCTAACCACTAGGCTACCTGCTGGTTACTGGTCCAACGCTCTAACCACTAGGCTACCTGCTGGTTACTGGTCCAACGCTCTAACCACTAGGCTACCCTGCTGGTTACTGGTCCAACGCTCTAACCACTAGGCTACCTGCCGCCTCTACACGCTCTAACCACTAGGCTACCTGCTACACTCTAACCACTGGCTACCTACACTCTAACCACTAGGCTACCTGCCGCCTCTACACTCTAACCACTAGGCTACCTGCCGCCTCAACACTCTAACCACTAGGCTACCTGCCGCTACCTGCTGGTTACCTACACTCTAACCACTAGGCTACCTGCCGCCTCTACACTCTAACCACTAGGCTACCGGCCGCCTCTACACTCTAACCACTAGGCTACCTGCCGCCTCTACACTCTAACCACTAGGCTACCTGCTGGTTACTGGTCCAACGCTCTAACCACTAGGCTACCTGCTGGTTACTGGTCCAACGCTCTAACCACTAGGCTACCTGCTGGTTACTGGTCCAACGCTCTAACCACTAGGCTACCTGCTGGTTACTGGTCCAACGCTCTAACCACTAGGCTACCTGCTGGTTACTGGTCCAACGCTCTAACCACTAGGCTACCTGCTGGTTACTGGTCCAACGCTCTAACCACTAGGCTACCTGCCACCTCAACGCTCTAACCACTAGGCTACCTGCTGGTTACTGGTCCAATGCTCTAACCACTAGGCTACCTGCTGGTTACTGGTCCAACGCTCTAACCACTAGGCTACCTGCTGGTTACTGGTCCAACGCTCTAACCACTAGGCTACCTGCCACCTCTACGCTCTAACCACTAGGCTACCTGCTGGTTACTGGTCCAATGCTCTAACCACTAGGCTACCTGCTGGTTACTGGTCCAACGCTCTAACCACTAGGCTACCTGCTGGTTACTGGTCCAACGCTCTAACCACTAGGCTACCTGCTGGTTACTGGTCCAACGCTCTAACCACTAGGCTACCTGCTGATTACTGGTCCAACGTTCTAACCACTAGGCTACCTGCCGCCTCTACACTCTAACCACTAGGCTACCTGCCACCTCTACACTCTAACCACTAGGCTACCTGCCACCTCTACACTCTAACCACTAGGCTACCTGCCACCTCTACACTCTAACCACTAGGCTACCTGCCACCTCTACACTCTAACCACTAGGCTACCTGGCACCCCTGATTGAGATGAGGATGTTTCAACCATCAGGAGAACTACAATGACACCCTAATTCACTATATTTCCTGCACTACTTTTCACCAGAGCCCTATGGAGAATATGATGTCATTTGGGATGCAGTCCTAGCTTAGGGCCTGGAACCAATTACATCCTGTCACAGAGTCATCCCGCGAACATTCCCCCCCCCAAAAAATCAGAGGGACATTCCAAACATTCCGTGGTATATGGTAGTTTACCTGCCTATGGAGCAAGGACTTCCTGGAGTCTCCAGGGAAAGCTGCTCCTCCTCCTCTACCTCCTCCTCCTCCTCCTGCAGCTCCTCCTCCTCCTCCTCCAGCTGCTCCTCCTCCTCCAAGGTCGACGCAGGTCTCCGTCTGCTGTAGAACTTCTCCGTAGTCAGTTGATTTAAAATTAGTCTTCCACACCATAGCCTGTGTTGGGTAGAAAAGTGGAAAAACTGAGTACAACATGTCTATGACGGCCGGAGAGGATTGTCGACTAATTAGAAAGCACCTTAGACATAAATAATATAAAATATCTTCTCCGTCTCTCTCAAAACAGATAAAAAGTCATTGCTCAATGAACAGGGTAATGGGGCTTAGAAACTAACCAGGAAGTTTCCCCTTCTTGTCTGTCTATCTTAACCGTCAGTGTGTATTGTTGTGGATATTGTGGATAGTCAGATTAGTATAATAGTTTGAGTAAAATGTTTCCATGCTCTGCAAGAAGAACAGTTTCTCCTAATAATCCCGTTTCCATGGACACGATTGGGACTCTTGATAAATGCAGAAAAATCGTCAATCACACGAAAACGTGCAACAACAAGCAACCCAATGACATTTTAAGTCTGTGTGTGGAAACGACTTCTTAGACCCATAGATTTAGTTGTTCCAAACTCACTTCACTGGCACTAAAGAGGGAGGCTCGCTCGGCTGCTGCTAGCACACACCCAGATCAAATACAAAGCTGAAAACGCCCAGCAAGGTGTTTACATGTCCTAATAATTAGAAATATTACTCTGAAAACTAGGTGTTTTAAATCAGTGTAAACTTACTTTGATCAAGACGGTGTGAGGTGGTTACTATTGTATAATCTGCCTACTGCCATCAGTTTAATGTCTAATTATTACTGAGCATGTAAACATATGGTGCTAAGGGGTAACTAGCCCCTCCCTAAGAACAATGTCTAATTATTACTGAGCATGTAAACATATGGTGCTAAGGGGTAACTAGCCCCTCCCTAAGAACAATGTCTAATTATTACTGAATTATTACTATTATTACTGTAAAACGTACTGAATTTGTGTGAGAACAATGTATTCCAGGAGAGATTATTGTGTGTATGTGTGTGTGTGTGTTTGTGTGTGGTGTATTCCAGTGTGTGTGTGTGTGTGTGTGTGTGTGTGTGTGTGTCGGTGTGTGTGTCAGTGTGTTGGTGTGTGTGTGTGTGTGTGTGTGTGTGTGTGTGTGTGTGTGTGTGGGTGGGTGTATGTGTGTGGTGTGTGTGTGTGTGTGTGTGTGTCGGTGTGTGTGTGTGTGTGTGTGTGTGTGTGTGTGTGTGTGTGTGTGTGTGTCGGTGTGTGTGTGTGTGTGTGTGTGGGTGGGTGTATGTGTGTGTGTGTGTGTGTGTGTGTGTCGGTGTGTGTGTGTGTGTGTGTGTGTGTGTGTGTGTGTGTGTGTGTGTGTCGGTGTGTGTGTGTGTGTGTGTGTGTGTGTGTGGGTGTGTGTGTGTGTCGGTGTGTGTGTGTGTGTCGGTGTGTCGGTGTGTGTGTGTGTGTGTACAGTGCATTCGGAAAATTGATTCAATGGTTTTTTTTCTTCATCAATTTACAAACAATAACCCATAATGATAAAGCAAAAAACATTTTTTTATACATTTGTGCAAATGTATAAAATAAAAAACTGAAATATCACATTTACATAAGTGTTCAGACCCTTTACTCAGTACTTTAAGTATTCAGACCCTTTACTCAGTACTTTGTTGAAGCACATTTGGCAGCGATTACAGCCTCGAATCTTCTTGGGTACAAAAGCAAATTTCAATTTACAAAAAAAAATGTTTTCGTCCTTTGAGCTTGTCATGAAATCTATGCAGCCTACTCAATCACTTTTTATAGCTACTGTTTACAAGCCTCCTGGGCCATATACAGCGTTCCTCATTGAGTTCCCTGAATTCCTATCGGACCTTGTAGTCATAGCAGATAATATTCTAATCTTTGGTGATTTTAATATTCACATGGAAAAGTCCACAGATCCACTCCAAAAGGCTTTCGGGGGCCATCATCGACTGGGTTTTGTCCAACATGTCTCCGGGACCTACTCACTGTCACACTCTGGACCTAGTTTTGTCCCATGGAATAAATGTTGTGGATCTTAATGTTTTTCCTCATAATCCAGGACTATCGGACCACCATTTTATTATGTTTGCAATCGCAACCAATAATCTGCTCAGACCCCAACCAAGGATCATCAAAAGCCACTCTATGAATTCTCAGACAACCCAAATATTCCTTGATGCCCTTCCAGACTCCCTCCACCCAAGGACGTCAGAGTACAAAAATCAGTTAACCATCTGAGGAACTCAATTTAACCCTAGATGCAGTCGCACCACTAAATAAAACAAACATTTGTCATAAGAAACTGGTATACAGAAAATACCAGAGCCCTGAAGCAAGCTTCCAGAAAATTGGAACAGAAATGGCGCCACACCAAACTGGAAGTCTTCCGACTAGCTTAGAAAGACAGTACCGTGCAGTACCGAAGAGCCCTCACTGCTGCTCGATCATCCTATTTTTCCAACCTAATTGAGGAAAATAAGAACAATCCAAAATGTATTTTTGATACTGTTGCAAAACTAACTAAGGTTAGGTCCCAAGAAACAAAAGAGATCTTCTGTTGAATCTGACAATATTTAATTGTTTTATTTATCCGTTATTTTACCAGGTAAGTTGACTGAGAACACGTTCTCATTTACATCAACGACCTGGGGAATAGTTACAGGGGAGAGGAGGGGGATGAATGAGCCAATTGTAAACTGGGGATTATTAGGTGACCATGATGGTTTGAGGGCCAGATTGGGAATTTAGCCAGGACACCGGGGGTTAACACCCCTACTCTCACGATAAGTGTCATGGGATCTTTAATGACCTCAGAGAGTCAGGACACCCGTTTAACAGTGTCTCCAATCGCTGCCCTGCGGCATTGTGATATTTTTTAGACCAGAGGAAAGGGTGCTTCCTACTGGCCCTCCAACACCACTTCCAGCAGCATCTGGTCTCCCATCCAGGAACTGACCAGGACCAACCCTGCTTAGCTTCAGAAGCAAGCCAGCAATTAATCTTGATGGTTGTACAGTCGTCTCAAATAAAACTGAAGGACCTCGGCGTTACTCTGGACCCTGATCTCTCTTTTGACGAACGTATCAAGACTGTTTCAAGGACAGTTTTTTTCCCATCTACGTAACATTGCAAAAATGTTAAACTTTCTGTCCAAAAATGATGCAGAAAAATTTAACCATGCTTTTGTCACTTCTAGGTTAGACTACTGCAATGCTCTACTTTCCGGCTACCCGGATAAAGCACTAAATCAAATCAAATCAAATCTTATTTGTCACATACACATGGTTAGCAGATGTTAGTGCGAGTGTAGCGAAATGCTTGTGCTTCTAGTTCCGACAATGCAGTAATAACCAACAAGTAATCTAGCTAACAATTCCAAAACTACTGTCTTATACACAGTGTAAGGGGATAAAGAATATGTACATAAAGATATATGAATGAGTGATGGTACAGAGCGGCATAGGCAAGATACAGTAGATGGTATTGAGTGCAGTATATACATATGAGATAAGTATGTAAACCAAGTGGCATAGTTAAAGTGGCTAGTGATACATGTATTACATAAGGATGCAGTCAATGATATAGAGTACAGTGTATACGTATGCATATGAGATGAATAATGTAGGGTATGTAAACATTATATTAGGTAGCATTGTTTTAAAGTGGCTAGTGATATATTTTACATAATTTCCCATCAATTCCCATTATTAAAGTGGCTGGAGTAGAGTCAGTGTCAGTGTCAGTGTGTTGGCAGCAGCCACTCAATGTTAGTGGTGGCTGTTTAACAGTCTGATGGCCTTGAGATTGAAACTTCTAAACATGGATGCTAGAATCTTGACTAGAACCCAAAAATTGGATTATACTATTCCAGTGCTAGCCTCTCTAAACTGTCTTCCTGTTAAGGCAATGGCTGATTTCAAGGTTTTACTGATAACCAACAAAGCATTACATGGGCATGCTCCTACCTATCTCTCCGATTTGGTCCTGCCGTACATACCTACACGTACGCTACGGTCACAAGACGCAGGCCTCCTAATTGTCCCTAGAATTTCTAAGCAAACAGCTGGAGGCAGGGCTTTCTCCTATAGAGCTAAATTTTTATGGAATCGTCTGCCTACCCATGTGAGAGAGACAGACTCGGTCTCAACCTTTAAGTCTTTATTGAAGACTCATCTCTTCAGTGGGTCATATGAATGAGTGTAGTCTGGCCCAGGAGTGGGAGGGTGAACGGAAAGGCTCTGGAGCAACGAACCGCCCTTGCTGTGTCTGCTTGCCGGTTCCCCTCTCTCCACTGGGATTCTCTGCCTCTAAACCTTTTACAGGGGCTGAGTCACTGGCTTACTGCTGAGTAGGGTTGAGTCGTAATCTTCCTGTCCGGGCGTGGTGGAGATCTTTGTGGGCTGTACTCGGCTTTGTCTCAGGATGGTAACATGGTGGTTGAAGATATCCCTCTAGTGGTGTGGGGGCTGTGCTTTGGCAAAGTGGGTGGGGTTATATCCTGCCTGTTTGGCCCTGTCCGGGGGTATCATCAGATGGGGCCACAGTGTCTTCCGACCTCTCCTGTCTCAGCCTCCAGTATTTATGCTGCAGTAGTTTATGTGTCGGGGGGCTAGGGTCAGTTTGTTATATCTGGAGTATTTATCCTGTCTTATCCAGTGTAGTGTGAATTTAAGTATACTCTCTCTAATTCTCTCTCTCTCTCTCTCTCTCTCTGAGGACCTGAGCCCTACTTGGCCGGATGACTCCTTGCTGTCCCCAGTCCACTTGGCCGTGCTGCTGCTCCAGTGTCAACTATTCTGCCTGCGGCTATGGAACATGACCTGTTCACTGGACGTGCTACCTGTCCCAGACCTGCTGTTTTCAACTCTCTAGAGACAGCTGGAGCGGTAGAGATACTCTGAATGATCGGCTATGAAAAGCCAACTGACATTTACGCCTGAGGTGCTGACCTGTTGCTCCATCGACAACCACTGTGATTATTATTATTTGACCATGCTGGTCATCTATGAACATTTTAACATCTTGGCCATGTTCTGTTATAATCTCCACCCGGCACAGCCAGAAGAGGACTTGCCACCCCTCATAGCCTGGTTCCTCTCTAGGTTCCTTCCTATGTTCTGGCCTTTCTAGGGAGTTTTTCCTAGCCACCGTGCTTCTACACCTGCATTGCTTGCTGTTTGGGGTTTCAGGCTGGGTTTCTGTACAGCACTTTGTGACATCAGCTGATGTAAGAAGGGCTTTATAAATTAATCTGATTGATTGATATGACGTTTCAAGCTTGGCACACCTGTATTTAGGATGTTTCTCCCATTCTTCTCTGCAAATCCTCTCAAGATTTGTCTAGTTGGATGGGGAGGCTGCACAGCAGGCTGCACAGATATATTCAGGTCTCTTCAGAGATGCTTGATCGGGTACAAGTCCGGGCTCTGGCTGGGCCACTCAAGGACATTCAGAGACTTGTCCTGAAGCCGCTGCTATGTTGTCTTGGTTGTGTGCTTAGGGTCGTTGTCCTGTTGAAAGGTGAACCTTTGCCCCAGTCTGAGGTCCTGAGCACTCTGGAGCAGGTTTTTATCAAGGATCTATCAAGGATCTCTCTGTACTTGTTTCTCATGGTCTGAGAGTTTTTAGTTGCCTTTTGGCAAACTCCAGGCGGGCTGTCATGTACCTCTACTGAGGAGTGGCTTCTGTCTGGCCACTCTACCATAAAGGCCAGATTAGTGGAGTGCTGCAGAGATGGCTGTCGTTCTGGAAGGTTTTCCAATATCCACAGAGGAACTCTGGTGCTCTGTCAGAGTGACCATCGGGTTCTTGGTCACCTCCCTGACCAAGGCCCTTCTCCCCTGTTTGCTCTGTTTGGCCGGGCGGCCAGCTCTAGGAAGAGTCTTTGTGGTTCCAAACGTCTTCCATTTCAGAATGATGGAGGTCACTGTGTTCTTGGGGACCTTCAATGCTGCAGAAATGTGTTGGTACTCTTCCCCAGATCTGTGCCTCTGAGCTCTACAGACAATTCCTTCGACCTCATGTCTTTGGTTTTTGCTCTGACATGTACTGTCAACTGTAGGACCTTATATACAGTGCCTTGCGAAAGTATTCGGCCCCCTTGAACTTTGTGACCTTTTGCCACATTTCAGGCTTCAAACATAAAGATATAAAACTGTATTTTTTTGTGAAGAATCAACAACAAGTGGGACACAATCATGAAGTGGAACGACATTTATTGGATATTTCAAACTTTTTTAACAAATCAAAAACTGAAAAATTGGGCATGCAAAATTATTCAGCCCCCTTAAGTTAATACTTTGTAGCGCCACCTTTTGCTGCGATTACAGCTGTAAGTCGCTTGGGGTATGTCTCTATCAGTTTTGCACATCGAGAGACTGAATTTTTTTCCCATTCCTCCTTGCAAAACAGCTCAAGCTCAGTGAGGTTGGATGGAGAGCATTTGTGAACAGCAGTTTTCAGTTCTTTCCACAGATTCTCGATTGGATTCAGGTCTGGACTTTGACTTGGCCATTCTAACACCTGGATATGTTTATTTTTTAACCATTCCATTGTAGATTTTGCTTTATGTTTTGGATCATTGTCTTGTTGGAAGACAAATCTCTGTCCCAGTCTCAGGTCTTTTGCAGACTCCATCAGGTTTTCTTCCAGAATGGTCCTGTATTTGGCTCCATCCATCTTCCCATCAATTTTAACCATCTTCCCTGTCCCTGCTGAAGAAAAGCAGGCCCAAACCATGATGCTGCCACCACCATGTTTGACAGTGGGGATGGTGTGTTCAGGGTGATGAGCTGTGTTGCTTTTACGCCAAACATAACGTTTTGCATTGTTGCCAAAAAGTTCAATTTTGGTTTCATCTGACCAGAGCACCTTCTTCCACATGTTTGGTGTGTCTCCCAGGTGGCTTGTGGCAAACTTTAAACAACACTTTTTATGGATATCTTTAAGAAATGGCTTTCTTCTTGCCACTCTTCCATAAAGGCCAGATTTGTGCAATATACGACTGATTGTTGTCCTATGGACAGAGTCTCCCACCTCAGCTGTAGATCTCTGCAGTTCATCCAGAGTGATCATGGGCATCTTGGCTGCATCTCTGATCAGTCTTCTCCTTGTATGAGCTGAAAGTTTAGAGGGATGGCCGGGTCTTGGTAGATTTGCAGTGGTCTGATACTCCTTCCATTTCAATATTATCGCTTGCACAGTGCTCCTTGGGATGTTTAAAGCTTGGGAAATCTTTTTGTATCCAAATCCGGCTTTAAACTTCTTCACAACAGTATCTCGGACCTGCCTGGTGTGTTCCTTGTTCTTCATGATGCTCTCTGCGCTTTTAACGGACCTCTGAGACTATCACAGTGCAGGTGCATTTATACGGAGACTTGATTACACACAGGTGGATTGTATTTATCATCATTAGTCATTTAGGTCAACATTGGATCATTCATAGATCCTCACTGAACTTCTGGAGAGAGTTTGCTGCACTGAAAGTAAAGGGGCTGAATAATTTTGCATGCCCAATTTTTCAGTTTTTGATTTGTTAAAAAAGTTTGAAATATCCAATAAATGTCGTTCCACTTCATGATTGTGTCCCACTTGTTGTTTATTCTTCACAAAAAAATACAGTTTTATATCTTTATGTTTGAAGCCTGAAATGTGGCAAAAGTTCGCAAAGTTCAAGGGGGCCGAATACTTTCGCAAGGCACTGTAGACAGGTGTGTCCCTTTTCAAATCATGTCCAATCAATTGATTTTATCACAGGTGGACACCAATCAAGTCAGAGAAACATCTCAAGGATGATCAATGGAAACAGGATGCAGCTGAATTTCGAGTCTCATATCAAATTTCTACAAACCTGTTTTTGCTTTGTTCTTATGGGGTATTGTGTGTAGATTGATGAGATGTTTTATTTATTTAATCCATTTTAGAGTAAGGCTGTAACATAACAAAATGTGGAAAGAAGTAAAGGGGTCTAAATACTTTCAGAATTCTCTGTATGTGTCAGGGAACAGCAGGCTGCCACAGTCTCCATCACGTGCCAGAAGAGAGGAGGGAAGAGAGGAGGGAAGAAGAGAGGAGGGAACAGCAGGCTGCCACAGTCTCCATCACGTGCCAGAAGAGAGGAGGGAACAGCAGGCTGCCACAGTCTCCATCACGTGTCAGAAGAGAGGAGGGAAGAAGAGAGGAGGGAAGAAGAGAGGAGAGAAGAAGAGAGAGAGAAGAAGAGAGGAGGGAACAGCAGGCTGCCACAGTCTCCATCACGTGTCAGAAGAGAGGAGGGAAGAAGAGAGGAGAGAAGAAGAGAGGAGAGAA
>NC_056435.1:72813201-72815701 GCF_018296145.1 Oncorhynchus tshawytscha
GCTCCTCCTGGTTACGAGACACCCAACCAGCTCCTCCTGGTTACGAGACACCCAACCAGCTCCTCCTGGTTACGAGACACCCAACCAGCTCCTCCTGACACCCAACCAGCTCCTTACGAGACACCCAACCAGCTCCTCCTGGTTACGAGACACCCAACCAGCTCCTCCTGGTTACGAGACACCCAACCAGCTCCTCCTGGTTACGAGACACCCAACCAGCTCCTCCTGGTTACGAGACACCCAACCAGCTCCTCCTGGTTACGAGACACCCAACCAGCTCCTCCTGGTTACGAGACACCCAACCAGCTCCTCCTGGTTACAAGACACCAGCCCCTCCTGGTTATGAGACACCCAACCAGCTCCTCCTGGTTACGAGACACCCAACCAGCTCCTCCTGGTTACAAGACACCAGCCCCTCCTGGTTACGAGACACCCAAGCAGCTCCTCCTGGTTTACGAGACACCCAACCTCCTGGTTACGAGACCCAACCAGCTCCTCCTGGTTACGAGACACCAGCCCCTCCTGGTCACCCGGGATATGGGAGGGTTTGGCCGGGGTAGGCCGTCATTGTAAATAAGAATTTGTTCTTAACTGACGTGCCTAGTTAAATAAAAAATACAAAATAAATTTAAAAGGTGGAACACACACACAGCATCAGAATACACCATGTGGGTTGACAGAGACAGATATTTGAAGGTGAGAAGTCATCATGACAACACCACCTACTTCCCCAGCACAAAGGAGTGCCTCTTCCAAACCTACTGCTAAAATAAAAACACTTCTCTTTGAGGCTCATACAGCCACTTCCATTAAAATGCCTTCTAAAGGGAGAAGAGAAGAATGATAAAAAAAGGGAAGAGAAGGAGAAAAATAACATATGTGAAAGAGTAGAAAGAGAGATAACAGACATAACAGAGAGAGAGAGACAGAGAGAGAGACAGAGAAACAGAGAGAGATAACAGACATAACAGAGAGAGAGAGAGAGAGAGAGAGATAACAGACATAACAGAGAGAGAGAGAGAGAGAGATAACAGACATAACAGAGAGAGAGAGAGATAGATAACAGACATAACAGAGAGAGAGAGAGAGAGATAACAGACATAACAGAGAGAGAGAGAGAGAGATAACAGACATAACAGAGAGAGAGAGAGAGAGATAACAGACATAACAGAGAGAGAGAGAGAGAGAAAGAGAGAGAGATAACAGACATAACAGAGAGAGAGAGAGAGAAAGAGAGAGAGATAACAGACATAACAGAGAGAGAGAGAGAGAGAGAAAGAGAGAGATAACAGACATAACAGAGAGAGAGAGATAACAGACATAACAGAGAGAGAGAGATAACAGACATAACAGAGAGAGAGAGAGAGATAACAGACATAACAGAGAGAGAGAGAGAGAGAAAGAGAGAGATAACAGACATAACAGAGAGAGAGAGAGAGAGAGATAACAGACATAACAGAGAGAGAGAGAGACAGAGAGAGAGACAGAGAAACAGAGAGAGATAACAGACATAACAGAGAGAGAGAGAGAGAGAGAGATAACAGACATAACAGAGAGAGAGAGAGAGAGAGATAACAGACATAACACAGAGAGAGAGAGAGAGAGATAACAGACATAACAGAGAGAGAGAGAGAGAGAGATAACAGACATAACAGAGAGAGAGAGAGAGAGAGAAAGAGAGAGAGAAAGAGAGAGAGAGAGAGATAACAGACACAACAGAGAGAGAGAGAGATAACAGACATAACAGAGAAAGAGAGAGACAGAGAGAGCGTCAACAGTAACCTTGGGAAAATCCTCTGTATTATCATTAACAGCAGACTTGTACATTTCCTCAATGAAAACAATGTACTGAGCAAATGTCAAATTGGCTTTTTACCAAATTACCGTACAACAGACCATGTATTCACCCTGCACACCCTAATTGACAACCAAACAAACAAAAACAAAGGCAAAGTCTTCTCATGCTTTGTTGATTTCAAAAAAGCCTTCGACTCAATTTGGCATGAGGGTCTGCTATACAAATGGATGGAAAGTGGTGTTGGGGGTAAAACATACAACGTTATAAAATCCATGTACACAAACAACAAGTGTGCGGTTAAAATTGGCAAAAAACACACAAATTTCTTCACACAGGGTCGTGGGGTGAGACAGGGATGCAGCTTAAGCCCCACCCTCTTCAACATATATATCAACGAATTGGCGCGGGCACTAGAAACGTCCGCAGCACCCGGCCTCACCCTACTAGAATCCGAAGTAAAATGTCTACTGTTTGCTGATGATCTGGTGCTTCTGTCACCAACCAAGGAGGGCCTACAGCAGCACCTAGATCTTCTGCACAGATTCTGTCAGACCTGGGTCCTGACAGTAAATCTCAGTAAGACCAAAATAATGGTGTTCCAAAAAAGGTCCAGTCACCAGGACCACAAATACAAATTCCATCTAGACACTGTTGCCCTACAGCACACAAAACACTATACATACCTTGGCCTAAACATCAGCA
>NC_056435.1:72820701-72860701 GCF_018296145.1 Oncorhynchus tshawytscha
CCCTCCTCCCTTCCCAGCCAGAGAGCAGTATGAAGAGAACCTTCCGCCTCTCCTCACCCTCCTCCCCTCCTCCCTTCACCTCCCCTCCCAGCCAGAGAGCAGTATGAAGAGAACCTTCCTCCTCTCCTCACCCTCCTCCCCTCCCCCTCCTCCCTTCCCCCTCCCCCCCTCCCAGCCAGAGAGCAGTATGAAGAGAACCTTCCTCCTCTCCTCCCCCTCCTCCCTTCCCCTCCCCTCCCAGCCAGAGAGCAGTATGAAGAGAACCTTCCTCCTCCTCTCCTCCCCTCCTCCCCCTCCCAGCCACAGAGCAGTATGAAGAGAACCTTCCCCCCCCTCCTCCTCCTCTCCTTACCCCCCTTCCCCTCCTCTCCTCTCCTCCCCCCCCCTCCCAGCCAGAGAGCAGTATGAAGAGAACCTTCCTCCTCTCCTCACCCTCCTCCCCTCCTCCCTTCCCAGCCAGAGAGCAGTATGAAGCGGACCTTCCTCCTCTCCTCTCACTATGACTCAGTGGCAGTGGGTAGACAGCTTCCTTGATATTTATAAAGGTCTACTTTACAGGGATCGTTCAGACATACAGCTATAAAGAGGAGACTCACCCAACATAAATAAATCACATTTCTTTCCAGGTCTGAAGTAGAAAAAAGTGAAAGGAAAATCTAGAGTGTGAGTCTGTGCGTGTGTGTAGTCTACCTGGTGTCCGTGCAGTGTGTGTGTGTGTGTGTGTGTGTGTGTGTGTGTGTGTAGTCTACCTGGTGTCCGTGTGTGTGTGTGTGTGTGTGTAGTCTACCTGGTGTCCGTGCAGTGTGTGTGTGTGTAGTCTACCTGGTGTCCGTGTGTGTGTGTGTGTGTAGTCTACCTGGTGTCCGTGTGTGTGTCTGTGTGTGTGTGTGTGTGTGTGTGTGTAGTCTACCTGGTGTCCGTGTGTGTGTGTGTGTGTGTGTGTGTGTGTGTGTGTGTGTGTGTGTGTGTGTGTGTAGTCTACCTGGTGTCCGTGCAGTGTGTGTGTGTGTGTGTGTGTGTGTGTGTGTGTGTGTGTGTAGTCTACCTGGTGTCCGTGTGTGTGTGTGTGTGTGTGTGTGTGTGTGTGTGTAGTCTACCTGGTGTCCGTGTGTGTGTGTGTGTGTGTGTGTGTGTGTGTGTGTGTGTGTGTGTGTGTGTGTGTGTGTGTAGTCTACCTGGTGTCCGTGCAGTGTGTGTGTGTGTGTGTGTAGTCTACCTGGTGTCCGTGTGTGTGTGTGTGTGTGTGTGTGTGTGTGTGTAGTCTACCTGGTGTCCGTGTGTGTGTCTGTGTGTGTGTGTGTGTGTGTGTGTGTGTGTGTGTGTGTAGTCTACCTGGTGTCCGTGTGTGTGTGTGTGTGTGTGTGTGTGTGTGTGTGTGTGTGTAGTCTACCTGGTGTCCGTGTGTGTGTCTGTGTGTGTGTGTGTGTGTGTGTGTGTGTGTGTGTGTGTGTGTGTGTGTGTGTGTGTGTGTAGTCTACCTGGTGTCCGTGCAGTGTGTGTGTGTGTGTGTGTGTGTGTGTGTGTGTGTGTGTGTGTGTAGTCTACCTGGTGTCCGTGTGTGTGTGTGTGTGTGTGTGTGTGTGTGTGTGTGTGTGTGTGTGTGTGTGTGTGTGTGTGTGTGTGTGTGTGTGTGTGTGTGTGTGTGTGTGTGTAGTCTACCTGGTGTCCGTGCAGTGTGTAGAGTAGCCGTCCCTCCAGCAGGTCCAGTATCTTCATAGTGGAGTCATTAGAGGCTGTTATCAGGTAGTTACCAGATGGATGGAAGGATAGACCGTTCACTACTCCGCTGTGAACTGGAAACACACATTCAACCGGATACCGCATTATCACACCGGAAACACACATTCAACCGGATACCGCATTATCACACCGAAACACACATTCAACCGGATACCGCATTATCACACCGGAAACACACATTCAACCGGACACCGCATTATCACACCGAAACACACATTCAACCGATACCGCATTATCACACCGAAACACACATTCAACCGATACCGCATTATCACACCGAAACACACATTCAACCGGATACCGCATTATCACACCGGAAACACACATTCAACCGATACCGCATTATCACACCGAAACACACATTCAACCGGATACCGCATTATCACACCGAAACACACATTCAACCGGATACCGCATTATCACACCGAAACACACATTCAACCGGATACCGCATTATCACACCGAAACACACATTCAACCGGATACCGCATTATCACACCGGAAACACACATTCAACCGGATACCGCATTATCACACCGGAAACACACATTCAACCGGATACCGCATTATCACACCGGAAACACACATTCAACCGGATACCGCATTATCGCACATTCAACCGGATACCACATTATCACACCGGAAACACCCCCCCTTACCCTCCATGTTCCAGGGTAGTTCACCACAGATTAAGCGTTACCCTCCATGTTCCAGGGTAGTTCACTACAGAATAGGCCTTACCCTCCACGTTCCAGGGTAGTTCACTACAGATTAGGCCTTACCCTCCATGTTCCAGGGTAGTTCACCACAGATTAAGCCTTACCCTCCATGTTCCAGGGCTAGTTCACTACAGATTAGGCCTTACCCTCCATGTTCCAGGGTAGTTCACTACAGATTAAGCCCTACCCTCCATGTTCCAGGGTAGTTCACTACAGATTAAGCCTTACCCTCCATGTTCCAGGGTAGTTCACTACAGATTAAACCTTACCCTCCATGTTCCAGGGTAGTTCACTGCAGATTAAGCCTTACCCTCCACGTTCCAGGGTAGTTGACTACAGATTAAGCCTTACCCTCCACGTTCCAGGGTAGTTGACTACAGATTAAGCCTTACCCTCCACGTTCCAGGGTAGTTCACTACAGATTAAACCTTACCCTCCATGTTCCAGGGTAGTTCACTACAGATTAGGCCTTACCCTCCATGTTCCAGGGTAGTTCACTACAGATTAAACCTTACCCTCCATGTTCCAGGGTAGTTCACTACAGATTAAACCTTACCCTCCATGTTCCAGGGTAGTTCACTACAGATTAAGCCTTACCCTCCACGTTCCAGGGTAGTTCACCACAGATTAAACCTTACCCTCCATGTTCCAGGGTAGTTCACTACAGATTAAACCTTACCCTCCATGTTCCAGGGTAGTTCACTACAGATTAAACCTTACCCTCCACGTTCCAGGGTAGTTCACTACAGATTAAACCTTACCCTCCATGTTCCAGGGTAGACTAAGCCAACTCTCTGCTCTGACTAAGGGCCGGGAGTGGAGACAAAAGCCTTAAAGGGAAGCGTCGTCTCCCCTTGTGTCGTCTATAATTACTGTGAATAATAATGGCGGTCCTCTAGTGTTACATTTTACATAACAGCAGTTAATTAAAAGTATTATCAAAGTGCTTTGGCAAATCCATTTTTAGAAAAAGTTGTTTAAAGAAAGTAGTGCACTTTTCAACAGGTTTTGGAGGTCCTTCCCTGGCTCTCACCCTGCCTAGCTGTGGTCCATATTCCTCTGGTTTTGGAGGTCCTTCCCTGGCTCTCACCCTGCCTATCTGTGGTCCATATTCCTCTGGTTTTAGAGGTCCTTCCCTGGCTCTAACCCTGCCTAGCTGTGGTCCATATTCCTCTGGTTTTGGAGGTCCTTCCCTGACTCTAACCCTGCCTAGCTGTGGTCCATATTCCTCTGGTTTTGGAGGTCCTTCCCTGGCTCTCACCCTGCCTAGCTGTGGTCCATATTCCTCTGGTATTAGAGAATCTTCCCTGACTCTAACCCTGCCTATCTGTGGTCCATATTCCTCTGGTTTTAGAGGTCCCTCCCTGACTCTAACCCTGCCTATCTGTGGTCCATATTCCTCTGGTTTTAGAGGTCCTTCCCTGGCTCTAACCCTGCCTAGCTGTGGTCCATATTCCTCTGGTTTTAGAGGTCCTTCCCCTCTAACCCTGCCTAGCTGTGGTCCATATTCCTCTGGTTTTGGAGGTCCTTCCCTGACTCTAACCCTGCCTAGCTGTGGTCCATATTCCTCTGGTTTTAGAGGTCCTTCCCTGGCTCTCACCCTGCCTAGCTGTGGTCCATATTCCTCTGGTTTTGGAGGTCCTTCCCTGACTCTCACCCTGCCTAGCTGTGGTCCATATTCCTCTGGTTTTGGAGGTCCTTCCCTGGCTCTCACCCTGCCTAGCTGTGGTCCATATTCCTCTGGTTTTGGAGGTCCTTCCCTGGCTCTCACCCTGCCTAGCTGTGGTCCATATTCCTCTGGTTTTGGAGGTCCTTCCTCTGGTTTTGGCTCTCACCCTGCCTAGCTGTGGTCCATATTCCTCTGGTTGTGGAGGCCCTTCCCTGGCTCTCACCCTGCCTAGCTGTGGTCCATATTCCTCTGGTTTTGGAGGTCCTTCCCTGGCTCTCACCCTGCCTAGCTGTGGTCCATATTCCTCTGGTTTTAGAGGTCCTTCCCTGGCTCTAACCCTGCCTAGCTGTGGTCCATATTCCTCTGGTTTTAGAGGTCCTTCCCTGGCTCTAACCCTGCCTAGCTGTGGTCCATATTCCTCTGGTTTTGGAGGTCCTTCCCTGACTCTAACCCTGCCAAGTTGTGGTCGATATTATTACTCTGACCCTTACCTTGGTAATGCTGCAGTAATTTGTTGGTCCTGATGTCCCAGACCTTGACAGTGTTGTCTGTGCAAGCAGCAGCAATGCATGTTCCACTGGGATGGAAGTCGGCATAGTTCACATACCTAGAAAACAGGACAGAAACAGACAATCTGTCGACATAGCATATACAGTTGAAGTCAGAAGATTACATACACATTAGCCAAATAAATTTAAACTCAGTTTTTCACAATTCCTGACATTTAATCCTAGTAAGAATTCTATTACACCTCCTCCTCCATGCTTCACGGTGGGAACCACACATCCGGAGATCATCCGTTCACCTACTCTGCGTCTCACAAAGACATTTTTGTCTGTTTCTATTTGCTTATTTGAGCTGTTCTTGCCATAATATGGACTTGGTCTTTTACCAAATATGGATATCTTCTGTATACCACCCCTACCTTGTCACAACACAACTGATTGGCTCAAAAAAGGAAAGAAATGCCAAAAATGTACTTTTAACAAGCACACCTAATTAATTGAAATGCATTCCAGGTGACTACCTCATGAAGCCGGTTGAGAGAATGCCAAGAGTGTGCAAAGATGTCATCAAGGCAAAGGGTGGCTACTTTAAAAATAATCTCAAATATAAAAAAATATATTTTGATTTGTTTAAACCTTTTTGGTTACTACATGATTCCATGTGTTATTTCATAGTTTTGATGTCTTCACTATTATTATACAATGTAGAAAATAGTAAAAATAAAGAAAAACCCTTGAATGAGTAGGTGTCAAAACACGTGTGTGTGTGTGTGTGTGTGTGTGTGTGTGTGTGTGTGTGTGTGTGTGTGTGTGTGTGTGTGTGAGATACATACACACTTTATACATCCACAGAATACACACAGTGCATTCGGAAGTATTAATTCCACATTTTGTTACGTTACAGCCTTATTCTAAAATTGATTAAATTAACAATTAATCTACATACAATACCCCAAATGACAATGGTTTGTAGAAATGTTTGCAAATTTATGAAACATAAAAAACTAAAATACCTTATTTACATAAGTATTCAGACCCTTTGCAATGAGACTCAAAATTGAGCTCAGGTCCATCCTGTTTCCATTGATCATCCTTGAGGTGTTTCTACAATTTGGAGTACACATGTGGTAAATTCAATTGATTGGATATGACTTGGAAAGACACACACCTGTCTATATAAGGTCCCACAGTTGACAGTATCAGAGCAAAAACCAAGCCATGAGGGGTCAAAGGAATTGTCCGTAGAGCTCCGAGACAGGATTGTGTCGAGGCACAGATCTAGGGAAGGGTAACAAAAAATGTCTGCAGCATTGAAGGTCCCCAAGAACACAGAAGCCTCCATTATTTTTAAATGAAAGAAGTTTGAAACCACCAAGACTCTTCCTAGAGCTGTCCGCTCGGGCCAAACTGAGCAATTGGGGCAGAAGGGCCTTGGTCAGGGAGGTGACCAAGAATCCAATGTTCACTCTGACAGAGCTCCAACGTTCCTCTGTGGAGATGGGAGGAACTTCGGAAGCTTCAGAGGGTCTGCAGAGAAGAATGGGAGAAACTCCCCAAATACAGGTGTGCCAAGCTTGTAGCGTCATACCCAAGAAGACTGGAGGCTGTAATCACTGCCAAAGGTGCTTCAACAAAGAACAGAGTAAAGGGTCTGAATACCTATGTAAATGTATTTTTCGGTTTTAAACTTCCTTTTCATTTGAAACTTATCTAAAAACCTGTTTTTCTTTTGTCATTATGGGGTATTGTGATGTCATTATGGGGTATTGTGATGTCATTATGGGGTATTGTGATGTCATTATGGGGTATTGTGATGTCATTATGGGGTATTGTGATGTCATTATGGGGTATTGTGATGTCGTTATGGGGTATTGTGATGTCGTTATGGGGTATTGTGATGTCATTATGGGGTATTGTGATGTCGTTATGGGGTATTGTGATGTCGTTATGGGGTATTGTGATGTCGTTATGGGGTATTGTGATGTCATTATGGGGTATTGTGATGTCATTATGGGGTATTGTGTGTAGATTCTAATCCATTTTAGAATACGGTTGTAACGTAACAAAATGTGACAAAAGTCAAGGGTTCTGAATACTTTCCGAATGCACTGGATACAGATTAAGCCTTACCCTCCATGTTCATAGAATGAGTGGATACACTCCTGACTCGTCTTGTCCCAGATCTTAATGCTCTTGTCGTCACTGGCCGATACTATCAACCTGCCGTCTGGTGAAAACCTGAAGACAGAAAGGACCAACAATGTGGGGGCGCATGGCATACGCACTGAACATAAATACACTATTTCAAATACTATACTTATAACTTGTAAAACTTGTATAATGCTTTAAAAATGTACATAAAGCCTGTTTTAATGTTTGTGTTATGAGAGAAACAGTAACGGATAGCCTGATCTCAGATCTGTTGGTGCCGTCTTGCTAAAGCCTAAAGCCTATGTTCATTGTCATAGAGAGCACAAAAAGATCCGAGACCAGGCTAAGAAACAGATTGTTGATTCCATACAGACATCGTAATCATAAAATTGTTGTGAGGGTAAAAACAGGTTGTTGGTTTCGTACAGACATCGTAATCATAACATTGTTGTGAGGGTAAAAACAGGTTGTTGGTTTCGTACAGACATCGTAATCATAACATTGTTGTGAGGGTAAAAACAGGTTGTTGGTTCCGTACTTGGCACAGCGGACCCAGTTGATGTGTTGGTTGAGAGAGAAAAGGAACTTCTGTCGGTGAACGGTCCAGACTTTGAGAGTTTTGTCATCGGACGCGGTGACCAAGGTCTGTCCATCACCGGAGAAACTGACACTACGCACCGTTCCGGTGTGGGCTCGGAACGCCGTGGATTCGCCCTTACTGAAAGGAAGAAACAGAGGAATTATGACCCCCCCCCAGGACCAATTTCATGACCAACTGAGTTCTACACATGGCCTTACTGAAAGGAAGAAACAGAGGAATTATGACCCCCCCCAGGACCAATTTCCTGACCAACTGAGTTCTACACATGGCCTTAACTTATTCTACACATGGCCTTACTGAAAGGAAGAAACAGAGGAATTATGACCCCCAACCTAAGTGGATGTAAACTAGTTGTAATGACTCCAACCTAAGTGGATGTAAACTAGTTGTAATGACTCCAACCTAAGTGTGTGTAAACTAGTTTTAATGACTCCAACCTAAGTGGATGTAAACTAGTTTTAATGACTCCAACCTAAGTGTATGTAAACTTCCGACTTCAACTGTATTCATCAGTCTTATGGCTTGGGGGGGAAGAAGCTGTTCAGGATCCTGTTGGTTCCAGACTTGGTACATCGGAACCGCTTGCCGTGCGGTAGCAGAGAGAACAGTCTATGACTAGGGTGGCTGGAGTCTGACACCGCCTAGTATAAAGGTCCTGGATGACAGGGAGCTTGGCCCCAGTGATGTGCTGGGCCGTACGCACTACCCTCTGCAGCGGTTTGCGGTCGAATGCAAAGTAGTTGCCATACCAAGCGGTGATGCAACCAGTCAAGAAGCGGATGGGGGCGTGGCTCGGCCCTCCGTTTCCTGTAGTGCACGATCAGCTCCTTTGTCCTGCTGACGTTGAGGGAAAGGTTGTTGTCCTAGCACCATACTGCCAGGTCATTGACCTCCTCCCTATCGGCTTTCTCATCGTTGTTGGTGATCAGGCCTCTACCACCATCGAGTTGTCAGCAAAGTTGAATAATGGTGTTGGTGTCGTGTGTGGCCATGTAGTCATGGGTGAACAGGGAGTACACAACGGGACTAAGGACGCACCCCTGAGGGCCCCCCTGTGATGAGGATCAGCGTGGCAGACGTGTTGCTGCCTACCCTCACCACAAGGGGGCAGCCCGTCAGGAAGTCCAGGATCCAGTTGCAGAGGGAGGTGTTTAGTCCCAGGGTCCTTAGCTTAGTGATGAGCTTGGAGGACAATATGGTGTTGAACGCTGAGCTGTAGTCTATGAAAAGCATTCTCACATAGATGTTCCTCTTTGCACAGGTGCTTATCCATTGTGTCATGTGAAAGAAGGTACTACCCCATATGCTCTCTGAAGGTTTTCACTCCAACACTCTGCAGCATGACAGACTCATCATGTGAATATTTCATCAAGTCTCAGAGAGTGTAGTATATTCTATGAGTGTGTAAATTCATCAAGTCTCAGAGAGTGTAGTATATTCTATGAGTGTGTTGATTCATCAAGTCTCAGAGCGTGTAGTATATTCTATGAGTGTGTTGATTCATCAAGTCTCAGAGAGTGTAGTATATTCTATGAGTGTGTAAATTCATCAAGTCTCAGAGAGTGTAGTATATTCTATGAGTGTGTAAATTCATCAAGTCTCAGAGAGTGTAGTATATTCTATGAGTGTCAAGTCTCAGAGAGTGTAGTATATTCATCAAGTCTCAGAGAGTGTAGTATATTCTATGAGTGTGTAAATTCATCAAGTCTCAGAGAGTGTAGTATATTCTATGAGTGTGTTAATTCATCAAGTCTCAGAGAGTGTAGTATATTCTATGAGTGTGTTAATTCATCAAGTCTCAGAGAGTGTAGTATATTCTATGAGAGTGTGGAAAGTCATACTGAAACTAGGGTCTATTTTACAGATGAGCCCTTCATAAATACATCAAATACACACGATTACAACAATAGAATACCAGACACATGTATCAACATAGAGGTCTCGGATCATGACTCTGAACTGACCAAGTAGGGACCAGAACATCTCATTTCAGAGAGTTCTGTGAGTTGATCCACATAAAGCAGGCAACTAAAAGCAGCTCTGTGGAGACCGAAGGGCTTTCCAATGTTTTTTGTTTTGTTATACAAGGGGCGGCAGGGTAGCCTAGTGGTTAGAACGTTGGACTAGTAACCGGAAGGTTGCAAGTTCAAATCCCCGAGCTGACAAGGTAATCCCCGAGCTGACAAACTGCCCTGAACAGGCAGTTAACCTAGTGTTCCTAGGCCGTCTTTGAAAATAATTTGTTCTTAAAGGTAAACATTTAAAAGCCTGAGACTGGGTTTGGTAATTTGCAAGTATAAATTGAATTAATGATGACAGATACATATAGGAAGTTTCTGCATGAGTGCTTTATATAAAAACACAAGAAGAATCTGCTCTCCTTACATAGAGAGGCCCAACCCACTTTTTGATACAAAGCACAATGATGAGTTCTAGAACCATCACCAGTAATAAACCTAAGAGAACAATGGTGAGTTCTAGAACCATCACCAGAAATAAACCTAAGAACAATGGTGAGTTTTAGAACCATCACCAGTAATAAACCTATGGGAACAATGGTGAGTTCTAGAACCATCACCAGTAATAAACCTAAGAACAATGGTGAGTTCTAGAACCATCACCAGTAATAAACCTATGGGAACAATGGTGAGTTTTAGAACCATCACCAGTAATAAACCTATGGGAACAATGGTGAGTTCTAGAACCATCACCAGTAATAAACCTAAGGGCTCAATGGTGAGTTCTAGAACCATCACCAGTAATAGACCTAAGGGCTCAATGGTGAGTTCTAGAACCATCACCAGTAATAAACCTAAGGGAACAATGGATATCAGCATCTAGCTGTATATAGATAATATCCTATAATCTAAAATAGACATAAAAGTGTCCTGGATAATATCTTTCCTATTAACTAAAGTCAGACAGGCTTTGTTTCTGTAAAAACAAACCAACTTTGAACTTCAACTTCTTCACCAGCTCAGTGACATGTTTTTTAAATGACAGTGTCATCAAGCCAGATGCCAAGATATTTGTAGGAAGGTACTCGCTCAATTTGAAAGCAGTGCTTCAGCAGCAGTCAGACGTTACAGTGGGTTATCTCTGGGATACGGTACTCTCAGATAACACACGCTCCACATACTCCAGAAATGTCATTCACATACAAGTAAATGTAAAACTGCTGGACTGAATGGGAAAATCTGTTCAATCGAAGTGCTATTGAAAAATGTAGCACTTCTCCAAGTTGTCTAGACAACAAACTTCCTAGCACTTCCTCTCCAAGCCACCTAGACTACAAACTTCCTCTCCAAGCCACCTAGGCTACAAACTTCCTCTCCAAGCCACCTAGACTACAAACGTCCTCTCCAAGCCGCCTAGACTACAAACGTCCTCTCCAAGCCGCCTAGACAACAAACGTCCTCTCCAAGCCACCTAGACTACAAACTTCCTAGCACTTCCTCTCCAAGCCACCTAGGCTACAAACTTCCTCTCCAAGCCACCTAGGCTACAAACTTCCTCTCCAAGCCACCTAGACTACAAACTTCCTCTCCAAGCCACCTAGACTACAAACGTCCTCTCCAAGCCACCTAGACTACAAACGTCCTCTCCAAGCCACCTAGACTACAAACTTCCTCTCCAAGCCACCTAGACTACAAACGTCCTCTCCAAGCCACCTAGACTACAAACTTCCTCTCCAAGCCACCTAGACTACAAACTTCCTCTCCAAGCCACCTAGACTACAAACGTCCTCTCCAAGCCGCCTAGACTACAAACAAACTTCCTCTCCAAGCTGCCTAGACAACAAACGTCCTCTCCAAGCCACCTAGACTACAAACTTCCTCTCCAAGCCACCTAGACTACAAACTTCCTCTCCAAGCCACCTAGACTACAAACTTCCTCTCCAAGCCACCTAGACTACAAACTTTCCTCTCCAAGCCACCTAGACTACAAACTTCCTCTCCAAGCCACCTAGACTACAAACTTCCTCTCCAAGCCACCAAGACTACAAACTTCCTCTCCAAGCCACCTAGACTACAAACTTCCTCTCCAAGCCACCTAGACTACAAACTTCCTCTCCAAGCCACCTAGACTACAAACGTCCTCTCCAAGCCACCTAGACTACAAACTCTCCAAGCCACCTAGACTACCTCTCCAAGCCACCTAGACTACAAACTTCCTCTCCAAGCCACCTAGACTACAAACTTTCTCTCCAAGCCACCTAGACTACAAACTTTCTCTCCAAGCCACCTAGACTACAAACTTCCTCTCCAAGCCACCTAGACTACAAACTTCCTCTCCAAGCCACCTAGACTACAAACTTCCTCTCCAAGCCGCCTAGACTACAAACTTCCTCTCCAAGCCGCCTAGACTACAAACTTCTTCCTCTCCAAGCCGCCTAGACTACAAACGTCCTCTCCAAGCCCTCTCCAAGCCACCTAGACTACAAACTTCCTCCAAGCCGCCTAGACTACAAACTTCCTCTCCAAGCCACCTAGACTACAAACTTCCTCTCCAAGCCAACCTAGACTACAAACTTCCTCTCCAAGCCACCTAGACTACAAACTTCCTCTCCAAGCCACCTAGACTACAAACTTCCTCTCCAAGCCACCTAGACTACAAACTTCCTCTCCAAGCCACCTAGACTACAAACTTCCTCTCCAAGCCACCTAGACTACAAACTTCCTCTCCAAGCCACCTAGACTACAAACTTCCTCACCAAGCCACCAAGACTACAAACTTCCTCTCCAAGCCACCAAGACTACAAACTTCCTCTCCAAGCCACCTAGACTACAAACGTCCTCTCCAAGCCACCTAGACTACAAACTTCCTCTCCAAGCCACCTAGACTACAAACTTCAAACTCTCCAAGCCACCTAGACTACAAACTTCCTCTCCAAGCCACCTAGACTACAAACTTCCTCTCCAAGCCACCTAGACTACAAACTTCCTCTCCAAGCCACCTAGACTACAAACTTCCTCTCCAAGCCGCCTAGACTACAAACGTCCTCTCCAAGCCGCCTAGACTACAAACGTCCTCTCCAAGCCGCCTAGACTACAAACTTCCTCTCCAAGCCGCCTAGACTACAAATGTCCTCTCCAAGCCGCCTAGACTACAAACTTCCTCTCCAAGCCACCTAGACTACAAACTTCCTCTCCAAGCCACCTAGACTACAAACTTCCTCTCCAAGCCACCTAGACTACAAACTTCCTAGCACTTCCTCTCCAAGCCAACTAGGCTACAAACTTCCTCTCCAAGCCACCTAGACTACAAACTTCCTCTCCAAGCCACCTAGGCTACAAACTTCCTCTCCAAGCCACCTAGACTACAAACTTCCTCTCCAAGCCACCTAGACTACAAACTTTCTCTCCAAGCCACCTAGACTACAAACTTCCTCTCCAAGCCACCTAGACTACAAACTTCCTCTCCAAGCCACCTAGACTACAAACTTCAAACTCTCCAAGCCACCTAGACTACAAACTAGACTCTTCCTCTCCAAGCCACCTAGACTACAAACTTCCTCTCCAAGCCACCTAGACTACAAACTTCCTCTCCAAGCCACCTAGACTACAAACTTCCTCTCCAAGCCACCTAGACTACAAACTTCCTAGCACTTCCTCTCCAAGCCAACTAGGCTACAAACTTCCTCTCCAAGCCACCTAGACTACAAACTTCCTCTCCAAGCCACCTAGGCTACAAACTTCCTCTCCAAGCCACCTAGACTACAAACTTCCTCTCCAAGCCACCTAGACTACAAACTTCCTCTCCAAGCCGCCTAGACTACAAACTTCCTCTCCAATCCGCCTAGACTACAAACGTCCTCTCCAAGCCGCCTAGACTACAAACGTCCTCTCCAAGCCGCCTAGACTACAAACGTCCTCTCCAAGCCGCCTAGACTACAAACTTCCTCTCCAAGCCGCCTAGACTACAAACGTCCTCTCCAAGCCGCCTAGACTACAAACGTCCTCTCCAAGCCACCTAGACTACAAACGTCCTCTCCAAGCCGCCTAGACTACAAACGTCCTCTCCAAGCCGCCTAGACTACAAACTTCCTCTCCAAGCCGCCTAGACTACAAACGTCCTCTCCAAGCCGCCTAGACTACAAACGTCCTCCAAGCCGCCTAGACCAAGCCGCCTAGACTACAAACGTCCTCTCCAAGCCGCCTAGACTACAAACGTCCTCTCCAAGCCGCCTAGACTACAAACGTCCTCTCCAAGCCGCCTAGACTACAAACGTCCTCTCCAAGCCGCCCTAGACTACAAACGTCCTCTCCAAGCCGCCTAGACTACAAACGTCCTCTCCAAGCCGCCTAGACTACAAACGTCCTCTCCAAGCCGCCTAGACTACAAACGTCCTCTCCAAGCCGCCTAGACTACAAACGTCCTCTCCAAGCCGCCTAGACTACAAACGTCCTCTCCAAGCCGCCTAGACTACAAACGTCCTCTCCAAGCCGCCTAGACTACAAACGTCCTCTCCAAGCCGCCTAGACTACAAACGTCCTCTCCAAGCCGCCTAGACTACAAACGTCCTCTCCAAGCCGCCTAGACTACAAACGTCCTCTCCAAGCCGCCTAGACTACAAACGTCCTCTCCAAGCCGCCTAGACTACAAACGTCCTCTCCAAGCCGCCTAGACTACAAACGTCCTCTCCAAGCCACCTAGACTACAAACGTCCTCTCCAAGCCACCTAGACTACAAACGTCCTCTCCAAGCCACCTAGACTACAAACGTCCTCTCCAAGCCACCTAGACTACAAACGTCCTCTCCAAGCCACCTAGACTACAAACGTCCTCTCCAAGCCACCTAGACTACAAACGTCCTATCTCCATTCAGACAAATCCATTATTCACACTTCACTGTCTAGCCATTCTTTCCACCATAGATTCTTCTACTACACATCATGTTATAGAAGGAGAAGGCTGCAGTACCAGAGCAGAGCGTGTTCTCCATTGTCAGATCTTAAGCCAGCCAGTAAGAGCATAGTTATTAAGCCACATTTCTACTATATAAAAAAAAAAACATCTTCCCTCTCTCTTCCCATTAAACACATGTGGAGACACAGGACTGTCTAGGTTTCAGAGACAGTCCTCAATGGTTGAGTGACTAAGGTTCTCCTCTGTCTGGCTGATTTATTCACACAACCTTGCTTCAGATTATGAAAGGTCTAATAAACATGCCTTTTGTGAACAGTCACACTTTACTACCAGCAGAGACTTTGCTGATAGCTACTTTATTGAGGAAATGTACTGACTATGACTGATATATGTGGTTGCCCCTCCTAGCAACCTTAAGATGAATGCACTGACTGTACGTCGCTCTGGATAAGAGATCTGCTAAATGACGCAAATGTCAAATGTAACATCGCTGCCACCCAGTGGCAATATGTGGCATAAATCATTTATGAAAAGTATATAATCTTCAATTCTATCTTTTAAAAAAAAAAATATTTGATTTATTCAACCAGGCAAGTCAGTTAAGAACCAATTCTTATTTACAATGACGGCCTAGTGGTGCAAAACGACAGATTTTTTACCTTGTCAGCTCGGGGATTCGATCCAGCAACTGGCCCAACGCTCTAACCACTAGGCTACCTGCCGCCCAAAACAATGCGCGCCCAATTTGCGCACTAGTAGGTGCGCACTAGTAGGTGCGCACTAGACTTACACACTGGGCACCCAGAGGCGGACAGTCTTGTCCCTGGAAGCTGAGGCCACCAGGTGTCCGGAGGGAGAGAACTGGACTGACGTCACTGCGTCTTTATGTCCCACGAACCGATAGGCTCTCATTTGGGGCTTCAAGTTCCAGATCATGAGACAGGAGTCCATGGAGCCGGTCGCTGGAGACAACAAGAACATAGACATATTATCGGTTAGCTATAATATATATTTTATATATATATATGGAGCCTGTAACTGGGGCAACAAAGATCAGAGAGACATATAAAGAAGTTAGTCGAGTCTGTTAGTGGAGCCTATAGCTAAGGCAGGATCAAACATGAAGAGGACACAGAGGTTAACTGGCTAGCTAGACTGGTCCCATGCTGCATGTTGTATGTGGAGCCCGTCGCCGGATGAACCAAGAATACCACGGTGTATTCATTAGTGCACAATGTAGAAAACGGTTGCAAACATAAATAAAAACTATTGTACCTATTCAGGTAGGTCCCTCCCCATTTGCGTCGGTTGTGTTTCCAGTGAATATTACCCCAGTTAACTAGCCAGGTCGTGCCACAGTAGTGTCGTAGCTGTGGGACAGAACATCTGGAGTCTGTGTATTGGTTGGAAAACAACAATATAGTTGTGTTTCACCTATGTGTGATCCTAACGGCAGCCCGCTATCTAACTCAGCAGGAATATGGTGCAGTTCAGACAAAAAGTTAAGATTCAGACATTTATTTGATAGCGAAGAACACTTTCCACTTTACGCCTGGTAAGTCAAGTTTCCAAAGATGATACATATGCCTTTGTTGACAGGAAACTGTATTTCGGGTGAAGCCGCTTATATTGTTGTTATTTCCCATCGCCATCCCTCTGAACGATCCACAACTCAGGGAGTCCCGCCAATACACAGAATACAGATGTTCTGTCTCAGAGCTATTAGTGGATATGCAGTAGCCAGCCCTGTCTCTGCCAAGCTTACAGCTGCAATGATGCAAACACTGATAGAGTTGGCTAAACACAAACAGACTCTACCCATTAGCATACTAATATCGTATAATACAGACTGAACCCATTAGACAACTAATATAGTATAAGACAAACAGACTGTACCCATTAAACAACTAATACAGTATAACAGACTGAACCCATTAGACAACTAATACAGTATAATACAGACTGAACCCATTAGACAACTAATATAGTATAAGACAAACAGACTGAACCCATTAGACAACTAATATAGTATAAGACAAACAGACTGAACCCATTAGACAACTAATATAGTATAAGACAAACAGACTGAACCCATTAGACAACTAATATAGTATAAGACAAACAGACTGAACCCATTAGACAACTAATATAGTATAAGACAAACAGACTGAACCCATTAGACAACTAATACAGTATAAAACAGACTGAACCCATTAGACAACTAATACAGTATAATACAGACTGAACCCATTAGACAACTAATACAGTATAAAACAGACTGAACCCATTAGACAACTAATACAGTATAATACAGACTGAACCCATTAGACAACTAATATAGTATAAGACAAACAGACTGAACCCATTAAACAACTAATACAGTATAACAGACTGAACCCATTAAACAACTAATATAGTATAAAACAGACTGAACCCATTAAACAACTAATATAGTATAAAACAGACTGAACCCATTAGACAACTAATACAGTATAATACAGACTGAACCCATTAGACAACTAATACAGTATAATACAGACTGAACCCATTAGACAACTAATATAGTATAAGACAAACAGACTGTACCCATTACACCAGTGGTTCCCAAACTGGTCTAGGGCAACAAACTAGTCCCCCACAAAAAAATGTTTAAAAAGAAAATAGTTGTTTTTAAGGAACTCGGTCCGACTTTAAACTTACTATTGAACATTGTAATAGTAGAATGCACAAGGTGCTGTCGGTCATTGGGTAGGTCATCATTTAAATTTTTACATTTAAAAAAAAATAAAAGAATCGAATATATTTGGTATATTCAGGTAGGTCCCTCCCCATTTACTACCCAATACTACAGGTGTAGACTTTACCGTAATATGCTTACTTATGAGCTCTTAAAAAGTAAGAGACATTTTCAGAAAAGGAAACAGTAAGAATAACAATAATAAGACTATTTACAAGGAGTACCGGTACTGAGTCAATGTGCAGGGGTACGAGGTAGTTGAGGTAATATGTACATGTAGGTAGGGATAAAAGTGACTCGTCAATCAGGATAGATAATAAACAGAGTAGCAGAGTTAGTATGTGTGTGGGTAGAATCCAGTGAGTGTTGATATTTGTAAATATATTTTTAATTGAACCTTTATTTAACTAGGCAAGCCAGTTAATAATACAGAAATTCTTATTTACAATGTCGGCCTACACCTGCCAAACCTGGACGACAACTGTGCGTTGCCCTATGGGACTCCCAATCACGAACCAGGGTGTCCGTAATGACGCCTCTAGCACTGAGATGCAGTGCCTTAGACCGCTGCGCCACTCGGGAACCCCAATCATCAGTTCCTCTTGTCATGTTGGTCATTACATACCTTAGAGAGCTATTTTAGAGAGCTATTTATAACTTGTCAGAATTGTCCAGATCAACAAACCAAACTCAGCTAACATTTTTTTATTTAGGTTTTTTAGTCCATAGTAGGTAGGGATAAAAGTGACTCGTCAATCAGGATAGATAATAAACAGAGTAGCAGAGTTAGTATGTGTGTGGGTAGAATCCAGTGAGTGTTGATATTTGTAAATATTTTTTTAATTTAACCTCTATTTAACTAGGCAAGCCAGTTAAGAACCCAAGAGTGGGTTAGCTGCCTTGTTCAGGGGCAGAACGACAGATTTTTACCTTGCCAGCTTGGGGATTTGATCTAGCAACCTTTCGGTTACTGGCCCAATGCTCTAACCACTAGGCTACTAGCAACCTAACTATTATATTTGCACTGGCAAGTAGCCTAGTGGTTAGAGCATTGGGCCAGTAACCGAAAGGTTGCTAGATCAAATCCCCAAGCTGGCAAGGTAAAAATCTGTCGTTCTGCCCCTGAACAAGGCAGCTAACCCACTGTTGGGTTCTTAACTGGCTTGCCTAGTTAAATAGAGGTTAAATTAAAAAAATATTTACAAATATCAACACTCACTGGATTCTACCCACACACATACTAACTCTGCTACTCTGTTTATTATCTATCCTGATTGACGAGTCACTTTTATCCCTACCTACATGTACATATTACCTCAACTACCTCGTACCCCTGCACATTGACTCAGTACCGGTACTCCTTGTAAATAGTCTTATTATTGTTATTCTTACTGTTTCCTTTTCTGAAAATGTCTCTTACTTTTTAAGAGCTCATAAGTAAGCATATTACGGTAAAGTTTACACCTGTAGTATTGGGCGCATGTACCAAATATATTCGATTCTTTTATTATTTTTTTAATGATTGACGAACAACAACACTTACCAATTTGTTTCATGTTACAGTTGAAGTCAACGCTTGTTATGGTGTCTCTGTGGCCCTTGAAGTGCCTCTCCAGGGTTGGGTCATCCTAACAATGTGAAAGGAACAGTTTTACAGTATTTAGCCGGTCAGTTGATTTGTTGGCAACTCATCATCATCATCATCATCATCATGTTTACTTACCAATGCGGAAGTCATCTTCAGGTGATGGACAAGCACAACTCCCTCATAAAATAACTAGCTCAACTGCCTTGTAAGCTAGCAAACTGTTCTCAAATACAGTAACGTTCAGCACAAATAGATAATAATAACTTGATGTGCAACACAAGGCATTGTTTACAAATTCACTGGGTGGTTTGTCAGCTGCTTGGTTACCAAGGCCAACTCATTATCCACATCGTTACCTAGCGCTCTTCCTGGCTTCAATACGCACGATAAGCAAACTGTCGGTCATTAAAATGTTTCCGTATATCCAAAGTTCCCAGACGAGTTATAATTAGCTAATTATTTTTCATAAAACAGTGTCGTTTGATGATTTTTTTGGTATATCACCTGCTGCTTACAAACGCTAGAAGTCGACGTTTCTGACAACAGTGTCGTTTGAGTTTGCGCGCCGCATCGAGCGCCAACTTCGGGTTGAAATTTTTAAAGGGGAAGTTGACGTCGTAATGTAATTGGCCGACCAAAATACAACTGTAATCAACACTACAGACACCCAGGGGTCAGTAGAATCCCGTTGGTAAAGGTCACTTTATACAAGTTGACTTTAACCAGGGTTGCTCTAGCAAAATACATTTGGACGTGTTAAACAGTATAATAAATTGCAGACTACAGAACTATACTTGCTGGAGCATAAAATAAACAATATTTTAACTATTTTCTGAGATCCTTGCAAGCCGTCACATATCATTTTCCACCTCGCCTAGGGCTCCACAATTAAATCAAATTCACATGGAAATCACAATATTAACATGTTCAATATTCATTCCACAAGAAATCCATATCATATCCATATTGCATGCAAAGTGGCAACACATTTTTTGAGGAGGGGCAGTTTTGCATGTTATTTTGGCATTGATATGTGTCACATATCAGTTTGCAAACAATGTAAGAAAATATATATAATTGCGTTAATAAAGCCGCATACGAACATGGTCTCTTTTTTGCTTTCTTGAGTAAAGCAGCTCCAAAAGGCAGGTGTTTCAGCCTAGCTCAGTGCTTTCTGTGGTGGTGGGGCAGCCAGTGGAATATACAGTGTTGGGGTTGGTATTGTTCTCTAGTTGCACCGTGATTGGCTCAGTGTTCTGTCACTCATGGGGACTCTTCGTCACCGCAAAATCTACAGGGAGAGCTCAAAATGTCGAGCCCCTTGGGTGCTGCCATAGAGTTACGTTAGAAGTACCTATCCAAGAAGGCTCAAGGTCATTGGCCACAGATAAAATGACGTCAAATCACGTTATATCGACCGTAGCTTTGATTGGACTGATCATGTCAACATCATGCTTTCAAAATCTTAGCTAGCAGTCATCATCATGAATCAAGTTGATAATCTATTGGCAAATCCTTTTCAATCCTTGTCATATGAAGAGAAATTATAGATAAAACGTATCAGTGCTCATTGGCCATTGGACATAAACATTACACAACAAATTTGAAATCGCAAATTCAACAATGAGTGGCCAGCATTGCCAGCATTGCAAAGCAATCACTAGTTTGCTATTCAGTGGAGTGGGTGTGGGGTCCAAGTCTGGGTTTAAGGCTCTCTTTTCCAAGCTTAAAGGGATAAACATTCAACATTGGCCATGCTGTCAATCCAGCATGACTTCTGCCGCGTTCAAAACAACTGGAAACTCGGAACTGGTAAATATCAGACTTCAAGACAACTGGGAACTCTGGAAAAAAAACAAGCTCAGATTGGGAAAATAAGGTTTGAACGGTCATCCAACTTGGAATTCCAAGTCGGGAACTCGGGCCGATCACAACATAAAGGAGTGCTCACAACATAAAGGAGTGCTCACAACATAAAGGAGTGCTCACAACATAAAGGAGTGCTCACGACATAAAGGAGTGCTCACAACATAAAGGAGTGCTCACAACATAAAGGAGTGCTCACAACATAAAGGAGAGCTCACGACATAAAGGAGTGCTCACACATAAAGGAGTGCTCACAACATAAAGGAGTGCTCACAACATAAAGGAGTGCTCACAACATAAAGGAGTGCTCAGACATAAAGGAGTGCTCAACATAAAGGAGTGCTCACGACAGACAACATAAAGGAGTGCTGAGTGCTCACACATAAAGGAGTGCTCACAACATAAAGGAGTGCTCACAACATAAAGGAGTGCTCACAACATAAAGGAGTGCTCACAACATAAAGTGAGTGCTCATAAAACACAAAAGGAGTGCTCACAACATAAAGGAGTGCTCACAACATAAAGGAGTGCTCACAACATAAAGGAGTGCTCACAACAGTGCTCACAACATAAAGGAGTGCTCACAACATAAAGGAGTGCTCACAACATAAAGGAGTGCTCACGACACAAAGGAGTGCTCACAACATAAAGGAGTGCTCACGACATAAAGGAGTGCTCACAACATAAAGGAGTGCTCACAACATAAAGGAGTGCTCACGACATAAAGGAGTGCTCACAACATAAAGGAGTGCTCACAACATAAAAGTGAGTGCTCACAACATAAAGGAGTGCAGACAACATAAAGGAGTGCTGACCACATAAAAGTGAGTGCTCACAACATAAAGGAGTGCTCACAACATAAAGGAGTGCTCACAACATAAAGGAGTGCTCACAACATAAAGGAGTGCTGACCACATAAAGGAGTGCTCACAACATCACAACAAAGGAGTGCTCACAACATAAAAGGAGTGCTGACCAACATAAAGGAGTGCTCACAACACAACAGTGCTCACAACATAAAGGAGTGCTCACAACATAAAGGAGTGCTCACAACATAAAGGAGTGCTCACAACATAAAGGAGTGCTCACAACATAAAGGAATGCTGACAAAATAAAGGAGTGCTCACAACATAAAGGAGTACGGACAACATAAAGGAGTGCTGACCACATAAAGGAGTGCTCATAACATAAAGGAGTGCTCATAACATAAAGGAGTGCTCACAACATAAAGGAGTGCTCACAACATTTTTAGCCTGACTAACCGGTGTCTGTATGTAGCCTCGCTACTTTTACAGCCTCTCTACTGTATATAGCCTGTCTTTTTACTGTTGTTTTATTTCTTTACTTACCTATTGTTCACCTAATACCTTTTTTGCACTATTGGTTAGAGCCTGTAAGTAAGCATTTCACTGTAAGATCTACCTACACCTGTTGTATTCGGTGCACGTGACAAATAAAAATTGATTTGATTTGATTTACTTCTTAAATGTGTAATTTATATCTCTATGACTTCAACAGTTCACCCAAGTGTTTTGATCTAATGTTAATATATTATAACAAATGAAAATTACATATATATGGATGTTGCCAAAAAACAGTATTGGTAATTGTTGAATAAACATGGAAATGACTAAAAGTAACTCCACTACATGTAACTGATCAAGAATCGCCTATCGCAATATAAAAAACACACCTAGAATTTCTGCCCATATCACGTAACCCCCCCCCCCATCTTTTTTGTAATCAGAGAATGGTTGATTGTATTTTTCACAAACCTCTTTAAGCTTTGTGGTTACTACATTTCTCATCGTGACAATAAGAACTCTGCTTTCTCTTCAATGACCCAAGCAGCCTATACAATGTTCACTACTTAACAGAGTGGGCCCACCTACTACACAAGACCCTGAGCCACCGGATTGGTTGTGACCTCTTACTAACCCATCAGCTGCTTGTCGTGAATCCCTTTAGAGCACATAAGTATGGACTGTCCTTTTGTGTTGTTCAACCCTGTCATAAGGAGCTGTCACCATAACCATATTTCTGCTACATCCTCCTTTGACCCTTTCACATAGTGTGTGTGTGTGTGTGTGTGTGTGTGTGTGTGTGTGTGTGTGTGTGTGTGTGTGTGTGTGTGTGTGTGTGTGTGTGTGTGTGTGTGTGTGTGTGTGTGTGTGTGTGTGTGTGTGTGTGTGTGCGTGTGCGGTGGGACACGTGGTTCATGACAACAACCACCGATTTAAAAACCTTAGGGGACCTCAATCCCTCAGTTGACCGTGTAAGGATTTGAATAGACTAAACTTAATGCCTGGCTAAGTCGTCTAATGATGGGGTATCTGAGTCCATCACTTGTCAGGTGAGGTACGAGTCTGTGGCAGAGGCCACCTGTCTTGTAATCTCCACAACAGAACAAACTATTTTGAGGTATTGTGGAGCTCAATATTTCCACCCACAGAGGGAAAAAAAAACCTTAGGAGGACCCCAGTTCCACAGTAGTAAAAATTGAATTGAATGACTCAGTCGTGTTCATGCTGGTGTTTGGTAACAGACCTCATTACCTGTCTTATAATTGCCAGTCCACAACATAACAACCCAATTTGAGGTATTGTAGCTAAATACTTCATTTCTACATGTTCACAGTGACTGTCTGATGCTGTGTCCGAAGTCTGTCAAATGTGTATATCGTTTTTTTGTATTTTTTTTACATCAACATTCTGTTTAAACATTTTGTGTAGTTGTTTTTGGGCTCCCGAGTGGCGCAGCGGTCTAAGGCACTGCATCTCAGTGCTAGAGGCGTCCCTATAGACACCCTGGTTCGATTCCAGGCTGTATCACAACCGGCTGTAATTGGGAGTCCCATAGGGCGACGTACAATTGGCCCAGAGTCGTCCTGGGTAGGCCGTCATTGTAAATAATCATTTGTTCTTAACTGACTTGCCTAGTTAAATAAAGGTTAGATTTTAAAAAAGATATATGTTTGTTTTTAATTCACATAAAACTGTTCTATTAGTGTCAAATTGACACCAGATGGCAGGAGACACCAACTTTCCCCATTCTTAAGAACAAGCGATGACTAACTGCTAATACGCTAAAGAAGGTTTACGTTTAGGTTGATATGTTGTTAAATTGTCCACAATTGTTTTTGATCTTGTAGAACATAAAAATAAAATGTCTCATGAAATCATCCAAAAACATCTTTCCTTTCTCTGACTGTTTTATGTTTTTAAATCTAACCTTTATTTAACTAGGCAAGTCAGTTAAGAACAAATTCTTATTTACAATGACGGCCTACCCAGGACGACTCTGGGCCAATTGTACGTCGCCCTATGGGACTCCCAATTACAGCCGGTTTTGATTCGTCAAAACATTGTTTTTAATTTAAAATATGTCAATCATTATATGAATATGTTGGTAACACGTTGTAAAAAATTGATAATGCCCCCGAAGCCGGTGATTGGAGGATATATTGACACTGTTTGCAGGCCCTCGACGAAAACAACACCAGTACCAATATATCCTCCAAACACAGGCTTCGAGAGCATTGTCACTTAAATACATCACCTCACACTCATTAAGAGTAGGTTTGTATCTATAGAGATCACCTTTCACTCATGAAGATGTGACGACCCTCCCACTCCGTCTGCAGACCCTCCCACTCCGTCTGCAGACCCTCCCACTCCGTCTGCTTACCCTCCCACTCCGTCTGCAGACCCTCCCACTCCGTCTGCTTACCCTCCCACTCCGTCTGCTTACCCTCCCACTCCGTCTGCAGACCCTCCCACTCCGTCTGCTTACCCTCCCACTCCGTCTGCAGATCCTCCCACTCCGTCTGCAGACCCTCCCCACTCTGTCTGCAGACCCTCCCACTCCGTCTGCAGATCCTACCCCCACTCCGTCTGCAGACCCTCCCACTCCGTCTGCAGACCCTCCCACTCCGTCTGCTTACCCTCCCACTCCGTCTGCAGACCCTCCCACTCCGTCTGCTTACCCTCCCACTCCGTCTGCAGATCCTCCCACTCCGTCTGCAGACCCTCCCACCCTCTGTCTGCAGACCCTCCCACTCCGTCTGCAGATCCTCCCACTCCGTCTGCAGACCCTCCCACTCCGTCTGCAGACCCTCCCACTCCGTCTGCTTACCCTCCCTCCCACTCCGTCTGCAGACCCTCCCACTCCGTCTGCTTACCCTCCCACTCCGTCTGCAGACCCTCCCACTCCGTCTGCTTACCCTCCCACTCCGTCTGCAGACCCTCCCACTCCGTCTGCAGATCCTCCCACTCTGTCTGCTCTACCCTCCCACTCCGTCTGCAGACCCTCCCACTCCGTCTGCTCTACCCTCCCACTCCGTCTGCAGACCCTCCCCTCCGTCTGCTTACCCTCCCACTCCATCTGCAGACCCTCCCACTCCGTCTGCTTACCCTCCCACTCCGTCTGCAGACCCTCCACTCCGTCTGCTTACCCTCCCACTCCGTCTGCAGACCCTCCCACTCCGTCTGCTTACCCTCCCACTCCGTCTGCAGACCCTCCCACTCCGTCTGCAGACCCTCCCACTCCGTCTGCAGACCCTCCCACTCCGTCTGCTTACCCTCCCACTCCGTCTGCTTACCCTCCCACTCCGTCTGCAGACCCTCCCACTCCGTCTGCTTACCCTCCCACTCCGTCTGCTTACCCTCCCACTCCGTCTGCAGACCCTTCCACTCCGTCTGCCATATTCTGTCTCTTTGCTCTTGTTTTCCTTAATAGGATGTCAGTGGGCGGAGCCGGGAGGGTCGTCAGCGAAATGGGACACACCTGGGCTCAGGTGTGTCCCAGGATAAATACACCTCATCCCCATTCATTGGGGAGACTCTCTCCATGCAGGCACAGATTTTGGTTGTGTTTTTGTGGCTGTTTTTGTGGCTGTTTTTGTGGCTGTTTGCGTTGTTTGCGTTGTTTGCGTTGGCTCCTTTCAACACCCCTCATTATCACATGTTTGCACATAACCACTCACTTACACTACTGATTACTGACTACACACACCATTGTTCATTATATTTAGTTTACTTTAGTTAATAAATATATTTTGTTATTCCTTATCTCCACATTGTCTCCCTTTTTGTTACGAAATTTGAGACGGTTCGTGACAAAGAGTAGGTCTGTATCTATAGAGATCACCTTGCACTCATTAAGAGTAGTTCTGTATCTATAGAGATCACCTTACACTCATTAAGAGTAGTTCTGTATCTATAGAGATCACCTTACACTCATTAAGAGTAGTTCTGTATCTATAGAGATCACCTTACACTCATTAAGAGTAGTTCTGTATCTATAGAGATCACCTTACACTCATTAAGAGTAGTTCTGTATCTGTAGAGATCACCTTACACTCATTAAGAGTAGTTCTGTATCTATAGAGATCACCTTACACTCATTAAGAATAGTTCTGTATCTATAGAGATCACCTTACACTCATTTAGAGTAGGTCTATATATAGACTTGAACCTTTCTCACCATTCAGTCAGGACATGCGTGACATCAGTGGATGACATCGCTGGAATTACAACAGAGGTTCAGACAAAGTTCAATACGATTTATACTAGCCTATACTAGCACCATGGCTGATCAAAACTGATGAGTTGATTCTCAGTGAAATTGTCTAAACAATTCTAAACATTTAAACATTCTAAACATTCTAAACATCCAGACATTCTAAACATCTAAACATTCTAAACATCTAAATATTTAAACATTCTAAAAATCTAAACATTCTAAACATCTAAACATTTAAACATTCTAAACATCTAAACATTCTAAACATCTAAACATCTAAACATTTAAACATTCTAAACATCTAAACATTCTAAACATTCTAAACATCTAAACATTTAAACATTCTAAACATCTAAACATTCTAAACATCTAAACATTCTAAACATTTAAACATTCAAAACATTCTTTCATCGTGTGAGCCGTCACGTGCCACATGATCCATTCAAATATCAAAATCAGTCAGACATACATGTATATTCCATAAATATCTAGGACATGGAATGATTGTGATCTCTGCTAAATTGGCAAATTACCTGCCAGGTGACATAGTAATGAAATAGGAATCACAATCTTACCAATCAACCAATCAAGTGTTAGACAGAGTTTTGAAACAACTGTACAAGGTGTCATTTCAGAGGAATAGTGACAGAGTGAAGGAGCTGTGGTACCAGTATGTCTAGGTAAACCATTGGTGTACACATGGTACAGTTGAAGTCGGAAGTTTACATACACTTAGGTTGGAGTCATTAAAACTCGTTTTTCAACCACTCCACAAATTTCTTGTTAACATACTATAGTTTTGGCAAGTCGGTTAGGACATCTACTTTGTGCATGAAACAAGTGATTTTTCCAATTGTTTACAGACAGATTATTTCACTTATAATTCACTGTATCACAATTCCAGTGGGTCAGAAGTTTACATACACTAAGCTGACTGTGCCTTAAACAGCTTGGAAAATTCCAGAAAATTATGTCATGGCTTTAGAAGCTTCTGATAGGCTAATTGACATCATTTGAGTCAATTGGAGGTGTACCTGTGGATGTGTTTCAAGGCCTACCTTCAAACTCAGTGCCTCTTTGCTTAACATCATGGGAAAATCAAAAGAAATCAACCAAGACCTCAGAAAAAAATGGTAGACCTCCACAAGTCTGGTTCATCCTTGGTAGCAATTTCCAAACGCCTGAAGTTACCACGTTCATCTGTACAAACAATAGTACGCAAGTATAATCACCATGGGACCACGCAGCTGTCATACCGCTCAGGAAGGAGACGCTTTCTGTCTCCTAGAGATGAACTAACTTTAACTTTGGTGCGAAAGTACAAATCAATCCCAGGACAACAGCAAAGGACCTTGTGAAGATGCTGGAGGAAACAAGTATCTATATCCACAGTAAAATGAGTCCTATATCGATATAACCTGAAAGGCTGCTCAGCAAGGAAGAAGCCACTTCTCCAAAACCGCCATAAAGAATCCAGACCGAGGTTTGCAACTGCACATGGGGACAAAGATTGTACTTTTTGGAGAGTTTGTTCTCTGGTCTGATGAAACAAAAATAGAGCTGTTTGGCCATAATGACCATCGTTATGTTTGGAGGAAAAAGGGGGAGGCTTGCAAGCCGAAGAACACCATCCCAACCGTGAAGCACGAGGGTGGCAGCATCATGTTGTGGGGATGCTTTGCTGCAGGAGGGACTGGTGCACTTCACAAAATAGATTGCATCATGAGGTATGCAAATTATGTGGATATATTGAAGCAACATCTCAAGACATCAGTCAGGAAGTTAAAGCTTGGTCGCAAATGGGTCTTCCAAATGGACAATGACCCCAAGCATACTTCCAAAGTTGTGGCAAAATGGCTTAGTGTCAACAAAGTCATGGTATTGGACTGGCCATCACAAAGCCCTGACCTCAATCCTAAAGAAAATGTGTGGGCAGAACTGAAAAAGCGTGTGCGAGCAAGGAGGCCTACAAACCTGACTCAGTTACACCAGCTGTGCCAGGAGGAATGGGCCAAAATTCACCCAACTTATTGTGTGAAGCTTGTGGAAGGCTGCCTGAAACATTTGACCCTGTCATGTTCTGACCTTAGTTCCTTTTTTATGTCTTTGTGTTCGTTTGGTCAGGGTGTGAGTTGGGGTGGGTAGTCTATGTTCTTTTTTCTATGTTGTTATATTTCTGTGTTTGGCCTAGTATGGTTCTCAATCAGAGGCAGGTGTCGTTTGTTGTCTCTGATTGAGAATCCTACTTAGGTAGCCTGTTTTCCCCATTTTGGTTGTGGGTGTTTAATTTCTGTTTAGTGTCTGTTCACCTGGCAGAACTGTTTTGTTTTCTCTTCGTTGTTATTTTGTGTAGTGTTCAGTTTTTTCAATTAAAATATGACGAACACTTACCACGCTGCACCTTGGTCCGATCCTTCCTACTCCTCCTCAGATGACGAGGGATATCGTTACAGAAACACCCACCAACCAATATAGCGCAGCAGCGTTCTCTGGACTCATGGACATGGGAGGAGATGTTAGATGGAAAGGGACCGTGAACACAGGCTGGGGAATATCGCCGCCCCAAGGAAGAACAGGAGGCAAGCGAGAGCTGAGTGGCGGCGATATGAGGAGGTAGCACGGCAGCGCGACAGGCACCAGAGGCAGCCCCAATAATTTTTTTGGGGGGGAACACGGGAGTGTGGCAGAGTCAGGTTGGAGACCTGAGCCCACTCCTTGTGCTTACCGGAGGAAGCGTAGTACTGGTCAGGCACCGTGATATGCGGTCAAGCGCACAGTGTCGCCAGTACGCGCTCATAGCCCAGTGGGCTATAGGCCAGCCCCCCGCAAGTGCCATGCGAGTGTGGGCATCCAGCCAAGGTGTGTTGTGCCGGCTCAGCGTGTCTGGTCTCCGATACACCGTTTCGGCCCAGGGTATCCTGCGCCGGCGCTGCGTGCTGTGTCTCCAGGGCGCTGGGAGGGTGCCGTTTGCCCTATGCCTGCCCTCCGCCCGTGCCGGGCGAATGTGGGCATTGAGCCTAAGGGAGAGGTACGAGTGGTATGCACCAGATCTCCAGTGCTCACCACAGCCCGGTTTAACCTGTGCCTGCACTCTGGAGGGTCCGGGCTAAAGTGGTCATCCAGCCTGGAGGAGTGGTGCCAAGGCTGTGCACCAGAGCTCCAGTGCTCCCCCACAGCCCGGTCCATCCAGCGCCTCCTCCACGCACCAGGCCTACTGTAGGTCTCCCCAGCCTGGTGAGTCCTGTGGCAGCCCCACGCACCAGGCTGTCTCTCCGTCTCCTCCCTCCAGGTTCGCCCGTCTGTCCTGAGCTGCCAGAGCTGCCCGTCTATCCTGAACTGCCAGAGCCGCCCGTCAGTCAGGAGCTGCCAGAGCCGCCCGTCTGTCCTGAGCTGCCAGAGCCGCCCGTCTGTCCTGAGCTGCCAGAGCCGCCCGTCTGTCCTGAGCTGCCAGAGCCGCCCGTCTGTCCTGAGCTGCCAGTGGGCCGAGACTATGGTGGAGTGGGGTCCACGTCCCGCGCCAGAGCCGCCACCGCGGACAGACGCCCACCCAGACCCTCCCCTATAGGTTCAGGGTTTGCGGCCGGAGTCCGCACCTTTGGGGGGGGTTACTGAATGGGCCAAAATTCACCCAACTTATTGTGAGAAGCTTGTGGAAGGCTACCTGAAACATTTTGACCCTGTCATGTTCTGACCTTAGTTCCTTTTTTATGTCTTTGTGTTCGTTTGGTCAGGGTGTGAGTTTGGGGTGGGTAGTCTATGTTCTTTTTTCTATGTTGTTATATTTCTATGTGTTTGGCCTAGTATGGTTCTCAATCAGAGGCAGGTGTCGTTCGTTGTCTCTGATTGAGAATCCTACTTAGGTAGCCTGCTTTCCCCATTTTGGTGGTGGGTGTTTAATTTCTGTTTAGTGTCTGTTCACCTGGCAGAACTGTTTTGTTTTCTCTTCGTTGTTATTTTGTGTAGTGTTCAGTTTTTTCAATTAAAATATGACGAACACTTACCACGCTGCACCTTGGTCCGATCCTTCCTACTCCTCCTCAGATGACGAGGGACAGTTACAGAAACACCCACCAACCAATATAGCGCAGCAGCGTTCTCTGGACTCATGGACATGGGAGGAGATGTTAGATGGAAAGGGACCCTGAACACAGGCTGGGGAATATCGCCGCCCCAAGGAAGAACAGGAGGCAAGCGAGAGCTGAGTGGCGGCGATATGAGGAGGTAGCACGGCAGCGCGACAGGCACCAGAGGCAGCCCCAATAATTTTTGGGGGGGGGGGAACACGGGGAGTGTGGCAGAGTCAGGTTGGAGACCTGAGCCCACTCCTTGTGCTTACCGGAGGAAGCGTAGTACTGGTCAGGCACCGTGATATGCGGTCAAGCGCACAGTGTCGCCAGTACGCGCTCATAGCCCAGTGGGCTATAGGCCAGCCCCCCGCAAGTGCCATGCGAGTGTGGGCATCCAGCCAAGGTGTGTTGTGCCGGCTCAGCGTGTCTGGTCTCCGATACACCGTTTCGGCCCAGGGTATCCTGCGCCGGCGCTGCGTGCTGTGTCTCCAGGGCGCTGGGAGGGTGCCGTTTGCCCTATGCCTGCCCTCCGCCCGTGCCGGGCGAATGTGGGCATTGAGCCTAAGGGAGAGGTACGAGTGGTATGCACCAGATCTCCAGTGCTCACCACAGCCCGGTTTAACCTGTGCCTGCACTCTGGAGGGTCCGGGCTAAAGTGGTCATCCAGCCTGGAGGAGTGGTGCCAAGGCTGTGCACCAGAGCTCCAGTGCTCCCCCACAGCCCGGTCCATCCAGCGCCTCCTCCACGCACCAGGCCTACTGTAGGTCTCCCCAGCCTGGTGAGTCCTGTGGCAGCCCCACGCACCAGGCTGTCTCTCCGTCTCCTCCCTCCAGGTTCGCCCGTCTGTCCTGAGCTGCCAGAGCTGCCCGTCTATCCTGAACTGCCAGAGCCGCCCGTCAGTCAGGAGCTGCCAGAGCCGCCCGTCTGTCCTGAGCTGCCAGAGCCGCCCGTCTGTCCTGAGCTGCCAGAGCCGCCCGTCTGTCCTGAGCTGCCAGAGCCGCCCGTCTGTCCTGAGCTGCCAGTGGGCCGAGACTATGGTGGAGTGGGGTCCACGTCCCGCGCCAGAGCCGCCACCGCGGACAGACGCCCACCCAGACCCTCCCCTATAGGTTCAGGGTTTGCGGCTCCGCACCTTTGGGGGGTTACTGAATGGGCCAAAATTCACCCAACTTATTGTGAGAAGCTTGTGGAAGGCTACCTGAAACATTTTGACCCTGTCATGTTCTGACCTTAGTTCCTTTTTTATGTCTTTGTGTTAGGTTGGTCAGGGTGTGAGTTTGGGGTGGGTAGTCTATGTTCTTTTTCTATGTTGTTATATTTCTATGTGTTTGGCCTAGTATGGTTCTCAATCAGAGGCAGGTGTCGTTCGTTGTCTCTGATTGAGAATCCTACTTAGGTAGCCTGCTTTCCCCCATTTTGGTGGTGGGTGTTTAATTTCTGTTTAGTGTCTGTTCACCTGGCAGAACTGGTTCGTTTTCTCTTCGTTGTTATTTTGTGTAGTGTTCAGTTTTTTCAATTAAAATATGACGAACACTTACCACGCTGCACCTTGGTCCTCACCTTCTTCTCCTGACAACAGCCGTTACAGACCCAAGATAAACGATTGAAAGGCAATGCTACCAAATACTAATTGAGTGTATGTAAACTTCTGACCCACTGGGAATGTGATGAAAGAAATAAAATCTGAAATAAATCATTCTCTCTACTATTATTCTGACATTTCGCATTCTTAAAATAAAGTGGTGATCCTAACTGACCTAAAACAGGGAATTTTTACTTGGATTAAATGTCAGGAATTGTGAAAAACTGAGTTTAAATGTATTTGGCTAAGGTGTATGTAAACTTAGGACTTCAACTGTATATTGTACAGTGAGTTCTACTGTACTTCAATGATGCCTGTATATACTTCCTGAAGTTGTAGATACCCATAAGAACAGAAAACATTTCTCCTTTACTAAACCGCCTGATTCTAGAATAGACTATATAAAACTAATTTTATATTTTGTTTCTGTGTTACTGTATAGAGAATAATGGAGTTGGAAGGACATGAAATGACCCACGGTCTTGTTTTGTGGACGAGGTTGGATTCAATCTGGCCAAAGGCAGGAGACGTGGCTGCAGTCTCATTGGACACCGAGCCACAATTGGCAACGTGGGGGCAATATTACAATGCGTGCTGCCATTTCTGAGAATGGTGTGAGCACACATATTCCACACATTGGGCTCTATAACACCCAGCTTCTCCTGGCCTTCCTAAATACACTTTACAGAGACCTAACACCAGAACACCAAAGAGGTTTAATTAGACTTTCCAAATGATGTAATTGTGTGGGATAATGTCAGGTTCCACCGATCCAACATTGTTAGGGAGATGGTTTGCTGCCCTGAACAGACAACAATGGAGTTCCTTCCGCTATACTCCCCTTTCCTGAAACCGATAGATGTTTTTTTTTTTTCAGTATGGAGGTGGAAAGTATATGACTATCGGGCACAAGATCAGATGTCTCTGTTAGATGGTATATGACTATCGGGCACAAGATCAGATGTCTCTGTTAGATGGTATTTGACTATCGGGCAAAAGATCAGATGTATCTGTTAGATGGTATATGACTATCGGGCACAAGATCAGATGTCTCTGTTAGATGGTATATGACTATCGGGCACAAGATCAGATGTCTCTGTTAGATGGTATATGACTATCGGGCACAAGATCAGATGTGTCTGTTAGATGGTATATGACTATCGGGCACAAGATCAGATGTCTCTGTTAGATGGTATATGACTGTCGGGCACAAGATCAGATGTCTCTGTTAGATGGTATATGACTATCAGGATCAAGATCAGATGTCTCTGTTAGATGGTATATGACTATCGGGATCAAGATCAGATGTCTCTGTTAGATGGTATATGACTATCGGGATCAAGATCAGATGTATCTGTTAGATGCCATGAATGCTGCTTGTGAAGACATCACCGGCGATCATTGCAGGGGATGGTTGCCCAACACAAGGAGATTCTCCCCCCGCACCCCCATCACAAAGGGAAAACATCAGATGTGATGTTGCCGAAAATCTCTGGCCAGACTAACAAGAGCGACAGGACGTCCACCAACAAGATGGGAAGTTGTAGTGTTGCTACAAAAATAAATGTACTGTATACATACAGAGATGTATATCCTTTTATCAGTGTACTACAGTATTGTACCGTATTGACTTTTCCCGGTAAACTTTGACCTACTGTTGAAATCGGTTATCTTAAAAGCTCAGTGTGATACACAATAGCCTTCAGCTAGACACAACTGACCTTCTGGTATAGCACAGTAAGCAGTAAGTGTCAACAGAAAAGTAGAACAAAACTGAAATGTGTATATGACAAACATTTACAGGTTTGACTGCCATTGGTGGAAAAAACATCCAAACATTTCCAGGGTTGACTGCCATTGGTGGAAAAAACATCCAAACATTTCCAGGGTTGACTGCCATTGGTGGAAAAAACATCCAAACATTTCCAGGGTTGACTGCCATTGGTGGAAAAAACATCCAAACATTTCCAGGGTTGACTGCCATTGGTGGAGAAACATCCAAACATTTCCAGGGTTGACTGCCATTGGTGGAAAAAACATCCAAACATTTCCAGGGTTGACTGCCATTGGTGGAAAAAACATCCAAACATTTCCAGGGTGGACTGCCATTGGTGGAAAAAACATCCAAACATGTACAGGGTGGACTGCCATTGGTGGAAAAAACATCCAAACATTTCCAGGGTGGACTGCCATTGGTGGAAAAAACATCCAAACATTTCCAGGGTGGACTGCCATTGGTGGAAAAAACATCCAAACATTTCCAGGGTGGACTGCCATTGGTGGAAAAAACATTTTGTCCAGTACGGCTCACACGATGACAACCAAAAAACACTTTTCATTTTGGCATTGGGCCAATTTACTGACACAATAACTAAGCATGAATGAAATGTTTTGGGTGAGTTATTACATTTTTTCAGACATACAATAGATGTCCCATAAAACAGCTGTGACAGTTGCACTTACAGTTTAGAGAATGTTAAAACTGTTTTTTTAATTTTTTTAAATGAGCCGAAGCGATGAGAAAAACTCTAAGTGAAAGACAATATGTGGAATTTATGGCAGTCGGGCAAGTTGAGCCTGCTCTGAGAATGATTTTACTGAATACCAAGAATTACAGTACTTCAAGTATTACAGTACTATACATTTGTCTGATTAGTACCGTATGTGTGGGTGAAAGGCAGGTCACATACAGCTCTTCTACATAAATACTAATATACATTTTGATCATAATTTTCGGGCAACCCCCCCAAAAAATACTCCTGACTTCCCGATGGGTAAGGGCCTTTCAGACTGTAATGTCAATCCCATCATGTGGTGTAGTGCTCCTTCTAGTATCAGTCAACTGATACTATTATCCTTATCTACCTCCATGTGCTCTTCCAAAACATCAGCTCTCCTGATCTAGAGTGAGATTCACCTTACGGTGCAGCTAGCATGCTGTATAACGACTGTTTTACACCTTACGATACAGCTGGTCTATTGTATGACTGTTTTACACCTTACGATACAGCTGGTCTATTGTATGACTGTTTTACACCTTACGATACAGCTGGTCTATTGTATGACTGTTTTACACCTTACGATACAGCTGGTCTATTGTATGACTGTTTTACACCTTACGATACAGCTGGTCTATTGTATGACTGTTTTACACCTTACGATACAGCTGGTCTATTGTATGACTGTTTTACACCTTACAATACAGCTGGTCTATTGTATGACTGTTTTACACCACTGGTCTATTGTAAGACTGTTTTACATACGATACAGCTGGTCTATTGTATGACTGTTTTACACCTTACAATACAGCTGGTCTATTGTATGACTGTTTTACACCTTACGATACAGCTGGTCTATTGTATGACTGTTTTACACCTTACAATACAGCTAGCATGCAAGTATACGGTATAACGACTGTTTTGCACATTTTGGTGCAGCCAGCACACTGTATAATAACTTTATTACACACACTACAGAGAGAAAGATGTACTTCTATTTAGGAAATTATGATATTTTGATGAAGTTATTTATAAACCATTGACTAGTTTATTCCTTAGCAGACCCTTAATCTAATCTCACTATGGGTGTAAGAGCTGTCACGGTGAACTTTCACCTCCTTCGCTGTCCGACGATACTTTCTCAGTACTATAGACCGTCTGCTTTATCAGATTGGGTAGTCGGGGACAACATCGTCAGTCACACGTGTCACCCTTTGCTGTCGTTGTGCACTTTGCCGGTCAACGTCCTACTCACTGGAATGAAACCTGGTTGAAGGAACAAGTGAACGACTGAAATATGAGAAAACTATAGTTTTGGCAAGTCGGTTAGGACATCTACTTTGTGCATGAAACAAGTCATTTTTCCAACAATTGTTTACAGACAGATTATTTCACTGTATCTCAATTCCAGTGGGTCAGAGGTTTACATACACTAAGTTGACTGTGCCTTTAAACAGCTTGGAAAATTCCAGATGTCATGGCTTTAGAAGATTCTGATAGGCTAATTGACATCAATTAGAGGTGTACCTGTGGATGTATTTCAAGGTCTACCCTCAAACTACCTTCAAACTCAGTGTCTCTTTGCTTGACATCTTGGGAAAATCTATGGAAATCAGCCAAGACATCAGAAAAAAAATTGTAGACCTCCACAAGTCTGGTTCCTCCTTGGGAGGAATTTCCAAATGCCTGAAGGTACCACGTTAATCTGTACAAGCAATAGTACGCAAGTATAAACACCATGGGACCACGCAGCCATCATACCGCTCAGGAAGGAGACGCTTTCTGTCTCCTAGAGATGAACTAACTTTGGTGCGAAAAGTACAAATCAATCCCAGGACAACAGCAAAGGACCTTGTGAAGATGCTGGAGGAAACAGGTACAAAAATATCTATATCTACAGTAAAACGAGTCCTATATCAACATAACCTGAAAGGCCGCTCAGCAAGGAAGAAGCCACTGCTCCAAAACCACCATTAAAAAGCCAGACTACGGTTTGCAACTGCACATGGGGACAAAGATCGTACTTTTTGTAGAAATGTCCTCTGGTCTAATGAAACAAAAATAGAACTGTTTGGCCATAATGACCATCGTTATGTTTGGAGGAAAAAGGGGGAGGCTTGCAAGCCGAAGAACACCATCCCAACCGTGAAGCACGGGGGTGGCAGCATCATGTTGTGGGGGTGCTTTGCTGCAGGAGGGACTGGTGCACTTCATAAAATAGATGGCATCATGAGGGATGAAAATTATGTGGATATATTTGTTGCAACATCTCAAGACATCAGTCAGGAAGTTAAAGCTTGGTCGCAAATGGGTCTTCCAAATGAACAATGACCCCAAGCATACTTCTAAAGCTGTGGCAAAATGGCTTAAGGACAACAAAGTCAAGGTATTGGAGTTGCCATCACAAAGCCCTGACCTCAATCCTATAGAAAACTTGTGGGCAGAACTGAAAAAGCATGTGCGAGCAAGGAGGCCTCCAAACCTGACTCAGTTACACCAGCTCTGTCAGGAGGAATGGGCCAAAATTCACCCAACATATTGTGGGGAGCTTGTGGAAGGCTACCCGAAAGGTTTGACCCAAGTTAAACAATTTAAAGGCAATGCTACCAAATACTAATTGAGTGTATGTAAACTTCTGACCCACTGGGAATGCGATGAAAGAAATCATCTGAAATAAATCATTCTCTCTACTATTATTCTGACATTTCACATTCTTAAAATAAAGTAGTGATCCTAACTGCCCTAAAACAGGGAACATTTCCTTGGAATAAATGTATGCAATTGTGAAAAACTGAGTTTATATGTATTTAGCTATGGTGCGAGTAAACTTCCGACTTTAACAATATCCTGACTGAAGTACCAGGTGGGCGGGGTCGGGCGGTACCAGGTAGGCGGGGTTGGGAGGTACCAGGTGGGCGGGGGTACCAGGTAGGCGGGGTCGGGAGGTACCAGGTGGGCGGGGTCGGGCGGTACCAGGTGGGCGGGGTCGGGCGGGACCAGGTGGGCGGGGACAGGCGGGGACAGGCGGGGACGGGCAGGGGTCGGGCGGTACCAGGTGGGCAGGGTCAGGCAGCAGCAGGTGGGTGGGGTCGGGCTGTACCAAGTGGGCGGGGTCAGGCAGCAGTAGGTGGGCGGGGTCGGGCGGTACCAAGTGCAGCCGAGGTGAGTAAAACATTTAAACGTGTTAACCCTCGCAAGGCTGCAGGCCCAGACGGCATCCCCAGCCGCGCCCTCAGAGCATGCGCAGACCAGCTGGCTGGTGTGTTTACGGACATATTCAATCAATCCCTATCCCAGTCTGCTGTTCCCACATGCTTCAAGAGGGCCACCATTGTTCCTGTTCCCAAGAAAGCTAAGGTAACTGAGCTAAACGACTACCGCCCCGTAGCACTCACTTCCATCATCATGAAGTGCTTTGAGAGACTAGTCAAGGACCATATCACCTCCACCCTACCTGACACCCTAGACCCACTCCAATTTGCTTACCGCCCAAATAGGTCCACAGACGATGCAATCTCAACCACACTGCACACTGCCCTAACCCATCTGGACAAGAGGAATACCTATGTGAGAATGCTGTTCATCGACTACAGCTCGGCATTCAACACCATAGTACCCTCCAAGCTCGTCATCAAGCTCGAGACCCTGGGTCTCGACCCCGCCCTGTGCAACTGGGAACTGGACTTCCTGAAGGGCCGCCCCCAGGTGGTGAGGGTAGGCAACACCATCTCCACCTCGCTGATCCTCAACACTGGGGCCCCACAAGGGTGCGTTCTGAGCCCTCTCCTGTACTCCCTGTTCACCCACGACTGAGTGGCCACACACGCCTCCAACTCAATCATCAAGTTTGCGGACGACACAACAGTGGTAGGCTTGATTACCAACAACGACGAGACGGCCTACAGGGAGGAGGTGAGGGCCCTCGGAGTGTGGTGTCAGGAAAATAACCTCACACTCAACGTCAACAAAACTAAGGAGATGATTGTGAACTTCAGGAAACAGCAGAGGGAACACCCCCCTATCCACATCGATGGAACAGTAGTGGAGAGGGTAGCAAGTTTTAAGTTCCTCGGCATACACATCACAGACAAACTGAAATGGTCCACCCACACAGACAGTGTGGTGAAGAAGGCGCAGCAGCGCCTCTTCAACCTCAGGAGGCTGAAGAAATTCGGCTTGTCACCAAAAGCACTCACAAACTTCTACAGATGCACAATCGAGAGCATCCTGGCGGGCTGTATCACCGCCTGGTACGGCAACTGCTCCGCCCACAACCGTAAGGCTCTCCAGAGGGTAGTGAGGTCTGCACAACGCATCACCGGGGACAAACTACCTGCCCCCAGGACACCTACACCACCCGATGTTACAGGAAGGCCATAAAGATCATCAAGGACATCAACCACCCGAGCCACTGCCTGTTCACCCCGCTATCATCCAGAAGGCGAGGTCAGTACAGGTGCATCAAAGCTGGGACCGAGAGACTGAAAAACAGCTTCTATCTCAAGGCCATCAGACTGTTAAACAGCCACCACTAACATTGAGTGGCTACTGCCAACACACTGTCAATGACACTGACTCAACTCCAGCCACTTTAATCATGGGAATTGATGGGAAATGAGGTAAATATATCACTAGCCACTTTAAACAATGCTACCTAATATAATGTTTACATACCCTGCATTATTCATCTCATATGTATACGTATATACTGTACTCTATATCTTCTACTGCATCCTTATGTAATACATGTATCACTAGCCACTTTAACTATGCCACTTTGTTTACATACTCATCTCATATGTATATACTGTACTCGATACCATCTACTGCATCTTGCCTATGCTGCTCTGTACCATCACTCATTCATATATCTTTATGTACATATTCTTTATCCCCTTACACTTGTATGTATAAGACAGTAGTTTTGGAATTGTTAGTTAGATTACTTACCCTCGCATTAACATCTGCTAACCATGTGTATGTGACAAATCAAATTTGATTTGATTTGATATGGGTCCTAGGGAACACTACATTTAACCAGAGCTCTATGGGTCCTAGGGAACACTCCCTCTAACCAGAGCTCAATGGGCCCTAGGGAACACTAGGGGTCACCATCTGGGAGGCACCACGCAGCCTTTCTTATTTGGCTCCTATTGAGTTTCATGTAATCGCTGTGTTGCTTTGAGCATGGCACGTAGCGCATTCCAAATTAAACCAACAAAGAGTTTTGTGAAAGTTTTCTATTTTTTTAATCAAGTCTCACCCCTGCAGCTGATTATAGCCCATTATAGCGTTGACAGCCTCAAAGGGGATTTCAGAGGTTTTGTTCTGTTCTTGTTCAATTCTGTCAAGCTTCTCATCCAGGATTCTAATAATGAACAGATACTAGAGCAAAACAATGTGAACGACTCCCTAACAAAATGTAATGACGTGTGATTATGACTAAATCTGGATTCGTCAACTCATACACAGTTCTGTGACTTGTCATCTGCTTCAAAGCAGGAAATAGGAAAAAAAATACTGTCAGTTTAACAAGTGATGCCAATAAACCATCATTAACTGACCATGTGTGGGGTTTCCCTCTCTCCTGCTGCTGGTAGACTTACAGGGAGACAGATACAAGAGATTGATTCATTCCTCAGAGAGCTCGTGGATTTACACACCAAATCATAGATATTACAGTGAGTAATATCAGTTGACCTAACTAGGCAAGTCAGTAATGAACCATCTCTTTGGGCATGGTCACCTTTGATGAGGGTTCTTTAGTGATTGAAGGCCGAAACACCCACTGATTCGAAGGCACACTACTGAGGATGTGTCCCAAAATTGACATCTTAACCCAATAAACCTCCCATGCCACTCTGTCAACATCACAGCAAATCTC